>NC_064863.1:5091379-5391379 GCF_024139225.1 Suncus etruscus
CTGCTCCTTGGTGAGGTTTGGGGGGTAGAAGATGTACATAAAGCTGTTTATTTACTATCATTCTAAACCAATTAATCGTGAAAAAAATTGAAATAGCTCTCTCACCTGCTCCCTCGAAAGTGGGGCCAAAAGAAAAGCTGTAGATACGCATGTCTTCATGCTTTATTTTCTGAACACAGGAAGGGTTGAGTGCCAAGCTGTGCCTTTAAACGGACACCAGGGAACTATGCCTCACTCTCAGCTGTCAGGTAGGTGGTGACATATGCGTGGACTCACCCCAGGGCTCCACTTTGGTTCCTGCTCGGGCTACGTGCTGTGTCACTCAAGTTCATGTCCTGGTGAAGCCTCCAGAATAAAAAGACAAATATTTGATGAAAACAGAGGCAGCTCCCTAGACTGTCCAAATCAAATGAAATAAGACAGCTTATGCTGGGTTGTAGCGTAAGTGAGCCTTATGGCTAGCCTCTCTCTAACCTAAAGGACAAATATAAGTTGTCCTCAGGGAGGTTATAACCTCTTTGCCACTCTCCATTTATTATTTTTAAGCTTTATTTTTGGGAGAGGTAGTGAGTCATCTCTAGTCAGTACTCAGGTCTACTCTTAGATCTTTGCTCAGAGGTTGCTCTGAGTGGTGCTCAAGTGACCCATATGAGGTGCAAGGATAGATAAATTTATGCAAATGCCTTACCTGATATTCTATCCCATCAGTCCTTCTTTCTCACTTTATGGCAAGCACATGAAATGCAAGACATTAAAGATATTCCTTTGAATTATTTGCAAGAATTATTTGTAACAAGGATAAAAATATGAAGCCAGGAAATCAAGCATTCTTAACTTTATAATTCCTCCCCCCACCTCATGTTGCAGATGCCATTATCTTAGATGGATTTCAGTGTTTTTCATTAATCAAAGAATGGTTATTTATTATTGTGTTATCAGTCTTTGGCATTCATCACTATCAATACGATGTATTGTTAGGTGAATCTAGGTAAAAAGCCTAAACAAAGGTGTTCCCTCAACTTTCTTTCTCTTTAACCTTTTCCTTTGGTATGTAAAAGCCCACTGCATAGTTGCTTTGTATCTGACTAGACCTTGCCCCTCCCTGCATTTGGGAGTTTGTTTGAATAAAGAAAGGGGTCTGGCTTTGGGCTTGAGAGAGAGAGAATACATGGCAGATAGGCAGAATATGGCAGAGTGAAGTAAGAGTGCTCTTACATGAAGTAAGAGCAGTCTAACTCCAACGAATCCTTTGACTGGCTTGTATTATTTCTCTGCTGCTACCCTCTTTATCAGACCCATCGGCTTAAGGAGTTAGAAGCATGGTGCCTGGGGCGATCTCACCCACTCTTGGATATTTTTGTTTTACAATGCATCTTATTTATTTATACTATGTGTTGTTCTTCTAGTGCTCAAAGACCAGAACTTTGTCTTTCCCACTGTCACTCTATTATTAATACTAAGGATGATGCTCTGTACTAAGTAGCCTTCTAGAAATTATTGAATGAATGACTAAATCTCACTTGCTGGCCTTGTACCTCAGAACTCTACACCCCTGAGATCTCGCTATCAGCATTTTTTTCCCTACGTCCCTACAGTTGGCATGACTTGTGCCAACAAAGATAATGAAGGTTAAAAAATTTATACCCTGGGGGCCGGAGAGATAGCACAAGCGGTGTTTGCCTTGCAAGCAGCCAATCCAGGACCAAAGGTGGTTGGTTCGAATCCCGGTGTCCCATATGGTCCCCCATGCCTGCCAGGAGCTATTTCTGAGCAGACAGCCAGGAGTAACCCCTGAGCACCGCCGGGTGTGGCCCAAAACAAAAACAAAACAAAACAAAATTTAGACCCTGGATTAAATAGTTAATTTTTATTAGGGAATCAAGGAATATTGAAGAGAGAGCACTAAATTGAGTTTATTAGGTATTTGTGGGCCAAAGTGGGTTACAGTATATTTCAGAAATAAGGATCATTTGGAGGCCAGAGTGATAGCACCGCAATAAGGGGTCTGCCTTGCACGTGCCAACGCAGGACAGACCCCAGTTCGAATCCTGGCATCCCATATGGTCCCACAAGCCTTCCAGAAGCGACTTCTGAGCACAGAGCCAGGAGTAACTCCTTAGTGCTGTCAGGTGTGATCCAAAAATCAAAAAGAAAGAAAGAAAAAAAGAAAGAAAGAAAAGAAAGAAAGAAGAGAAAGAAAAAAGAGAAAGAAAAAGAAGAAAGAAAGAAAAGAAGAAAGATAAAGAAGGAAAAAGAAGAAAGAAAAAAGAAAGAAGAAAGAAAGAAAAGAAGAAAGAGAAGGAAAAAGAAAAGAAAAAAGAAAAAAGAAATAAAGAAACAAGAAAGAAAGAAAAAAGAAAGAAAGAAAGAAGGAAGGAAGGAAGAAAGAAAGAATGAAGGAAGGAAGAAAGAAAGAAGGAAGGAAGGAAGGAAGGAAGAAAGAAAGAAAGAAAGAAGAAAGAAAGAAAGAAAGAAAGAGAAATAAATAAATAAAGAAAGAAAGAAAGAAAAAGAAAGAAAGAAAGAAAGAAAGAAAGGAAGGAAGGAAGGAAGGAAGAAAGAAAGAAAGAAAGAAAGAAGAAAGAAAGAAAAGAAGAAAGAAAGAAAGAAAGAAGAAAGAAAGAAGAAAGAAAGAAAGAAAGAAAGAAAGAAAGAAAGAAAGAAGAAAGAAAGAAAGAAAGAAAGAAAGAAAGAAAGAAAGAAAGAAAGAAAGAAAGAAAGAAAGAAAAAAGAAAGAAAGAAAGAAAGAGTTTCTAGAGTGCATGGCCACATATACAGCAGCACAACACTGACAAATTCCACAGTACTAAGAGCCCAGTAGGAGCGCACCAAATTAAATGGGAAAGGACCATCATAAAATGAAAGTTGGATTTGAAAGTAGATGACATGTTCAGGAATGTTCAGAAGTTCCAAGGACTAGAGCATAGAGTACACAAAGAAGACAACTGGGGATGAATCTGGGAAAACATTTTGAGAGGAAATTAAGAACTTGCCTTATTCTTTAGGAAATGGAGAAGTAGCTAATTAAAATTTAATTAAGTCTATATTTTACAAAAGATCTCTCAATTTTAATTTAATTTTAGTGATTTTTGGAAAGTAGAATATATGGGCATGGATTTTATGGGGTTTTTTTGTGGGGTTTTGTTTTTTTTTTTTTTGCTATAAGTTTCTTCACTTCACAATTGGTATAATACTTAGGACTTTAAGTTGACCCTTTAAGGACAAATCATTTGAGCAGCTTATCATTTGAGCAGTTACAACTGGAAAAGTAGGGGGTTGAGAAATCAGAATCTATTAGTAAGTGAGAACATCCACTGATGGGAACTGGCCTTACCCCCTGGAAATGAAAGGACAAGTCAGCATTTCCTACAGTGGGCAATACCATTCCCTGAGGAATGCTGGAAAAATGTGGGGAGAGCTGTAGAAGCCAGGAATACATAAGGGTTTTCATTGGTACAATTGTGTGTGTGTGTGTGTGTGTGTGTGTGTGTGTGTGTGTGTGTTTTGGAAAGGGGAATATAGGGCAAATAATTTTGGGAACCTCTGGTTTAGGTTTTAATCGTAATTTCCTTCACAGAGTCAGACCTACTCTTTAGCTGGAAAAGATGATTCATCTTGTCTTAGGACAAGAAGAAGAAGAAGAAGAAGAAGAAGAAGAAGAAGAAGAAGAAGAAGAAGAAGAAGAAGAAGAAGAAGAAGAAGAAGAAGAAGAAGAAGAAGAAGAAGAAGAAGAAGAAGAAGAAGAAGAAGAAGAAAGAAAAGAAGAAAGGAGGAGGAGGAGAAGGAGGAGGAGGAGAAGGAGGAGGAGCAGGAGAAGAAGGAAGAAGAAAGAAGAAGAAGAAGAAGAAGAAGAAGAAGAAGAAGAAGAAGAAGAAGAAGAACAACAACAACAACAACAAGAAGAACAAGAACAAGAAGAAGAAGAAGAACAAGAAGAACAAGAAGAACAAGAAGAACAAGAACAAGAAGAAGAAGAAGGAGAAGGAGAAGGAGGAGGAGAAGAAGAATAAGAAGACACATCTAGAAATATAGAAAATAGAAAGTGAAGAAAATAGAAAGTGAAGACCTGAAGGACTGGGCCCTGAGAAAAGCCTTATAGAGGACAGTGGCTACTAAAAGTGAAAAGTCAGCAAGACCCTGTACCCATACTGTCCAGAATCTTTTCTCCACTTATTTTCTCTCCATGACTTAGTGGAAACACTAGTTTCTGTAAATAAGGCTCTTGGAAAGAATACCACAGTTTTCAATTTTACATAGACATATAAATATATTATGGTGTAATATGGTATATATATCTTACTAATCTAGATTGTGTAGATAAGAACCGGTTATAGTGCTAAGGTGGATTGCCATTAGAGGTCAGGATTGGAATTCCATCCTTTTTCAAAGTGAAATAGCTGAGGGATATGTAAAAATATTTTTCTTTATTTAAATACTGTAGTTTACAAGGTTTTCATAATACAGCTATGGGCATTTTTTTCAACACCAATCCACCAGCAGTCTGACCTTCTCTCTACCCATTATCCCTAGTTTCTACCCATCCCCCAGTTCTGCCCCTTAGCATGCATGAAATAACTTATTTTATTTTGCTTGTTAAAACAAATGAAATTATAAAGAATATTTTAGCAAAAGTCAGTTTATGAAAGTCGTTATATCTCACAATGGAGTCATTAAAGTCACTGAGGATTTATTAAACTGTTCCTTGATAGTTGAGCCTTCTGTTATTGTTTTTGTTTATTGAACATAGTTGGCTTCTATGCAACTTTCCCATTTAATTTGGTGCGCTCCTACTGGGCTCTTAGTATTGTGGAATTTGTCAGTGTTGTGCTGCTGTATATGTGGCCATGCGCTCTAGAAACTCCATAATTCGTTGTACTGGGACAATTCTTGTTCCGTCTCACTCCTGAAGGAGCCCTAGAGTTTTGAGTCTGAGAACTGGTGTACCCAAAGTTTCAGAAGCTTGCATCTCTTCTGAGATTAATTGTGAAGTTGTAAAGCTGGACTGTTGTTTCTGGACTTATATCTTAAATCTAAGAAACTAAAAATTTTATGTTTCCGGGACGTTGCTTACTGAGGGACTTGAGTGATGCTAATAAATGTTCCAAAAGATTTATATGAAAACTATCAAGTCAGGCTTTAAGTTTACAAGGAGAATAATATATTTTGCTCAACCCTATTATCTGTATCGACTTTTAAAGTTCATTAAATGAGTAAAGGATTGGTGGAGGAAAAAGAATTGGTGGAACAAATGGAAGTGAATGTTTCTGAAAGGATGTTGTTTTTTCTTTTTTCCATCTGGTTCACACATTTTAGTGTGAATGTTGGGTCTTTTTGGTCACAAGAAGTAGAATATATAACAAGATGTAGTCCCAGGAGTAAGTGCTTACCCTCCAGTTTTCAATATTCTTTAACACTAAATTCTTTAGCCCTCATCACTTTGTTCTTACAATTGGTTATGTGATAGTCTATGTTTTAATTCAATGTCTGCCCACAGGACAGGCCTATGCTCAGTACAAGCCAGCCACAACATGGCACCCAATTTCAAGACATGTTTTCAGTGGCAATATAATCCCAAAGAAATATTCATCAAAATTTAGGAAATGTAACAAAAGTTAGGAGTTAAGAAGGTAACACTTGGTAAATCAAGATGGCAGCTCAAATGGTTGAAAGGGAGTATTTTCTTTTAAATGCAAAACTGGTGAGGGTTATTCAGGACAATCTATGCTAGGTTTGAAGTATTTGTGACCCACATCAAACATCTGGTTGTTCTCTGGCCTACAGTTGGATCTGCACTGAGAGAGATCATTCTTGGTAGGCTTGGGAGACCTTGTGTACTGGAGATTGAACCAAGGTTGAGATTGAACCTTGTTGAGTGCAAGGCTAGTGCCTTATCTGCTGTATGATCTCTCTGGCCCCAATTGGTCAGTTTTTAATATATGTTTTCATGATTGTAAAAAGAATTTTTTTTTGTAAGACAGTTTTTATGGCTGTAAAAAAGAAGTGGCAAGATTGCAAGCTCTAACATTCATGTAGCAGAAAGTAGGGGAACCAGTTGGAAGGCGATCGCTGTGGTCCAAGTGACTGAAGCAAGGCTTGTTGCAACACTGAGCCAGTTCTAAGACCAGGCCTGTGAACTTGTATATCTTGGTGTTTGTTAGGCCTGATTTGGTTTGGATTTTTGGGGAGGAAAGATGTTCAAGCCTTTGTAAGCACATGGGTCTTATTTTATTTACCAGGTAGCTGTCTGCCCAGAAACAAAGTGTTAAAGTGTCAGATGCCTTTCTTGGATACTTTTATGGGCAGAGTTGGAAGGACCTGTTTTCATGGTTGGGGTTCAGGTTTTTCAGTCTCTTTAACCTGTGTGGATACTCTTTCTTTTCTCCTTTTTTTGGGGGGTTGCTATATTTGGCAGTGTTCGTGGGTTACTTCTGGAAGTACTCAGGAGTTACTCCTGGTAGTGCTCAGGGAACCATATGGGATGCTGGGGCATGCAAGGCAAACACCCTACTTGTTGTTCTATCACTCCCACCCTTCTGTTGTGAATGCTTTTATTTTTTCCCTTTTTTATTGATTTATCATTAGCTTTTATTATAGTACAATAGAAATTTATGAACTTAATTTTTCTTTATTTGTATTCAACTCACTATATTCGCCACCAAAATCCTAGCTGTCCTCCCACTCTGTCCACAAAACACCTGTCCTATTCAATCGCTTTCCCTCTGCTCCACTCTATAGCTTTTACTGAGTCTCCAAGTTAGTTTTACATTTTTTTTACAGATTATTTGTTTTAGTATTTGTATTTAACTTATGACTTAAAATAACCTATAATATCTTCTATTTCTGTACTTGTTTTACTTGTCATATCCAAATCATGGCCAATCCATTTTGTCCAAAGTGATACAATTTCATCATTTATCTTTTTCTAAACTATATAATATTGAATAGATACATATCACAACTCTTTGCTCAATCATCCATTCATTGGCCTTTACTATGATTCAATGATTTTTCCTATAATCATACAGTTGTGTACATAGGGGCACAAACTCTTTTTGAATTTGTGTTTTAGAATCCTTTGAATAAATGTCTAGGAAAGGTTTCATTAAATCAAATAGTATTTATAACTTTGACTTTAAAAGGAATATCTATACTTTTTCCTATCGAGGCTGAGCAAATTCATAATTTTCTTTGATTTTTAAGAAGTATTTAACCACTGTGAATTAAAGAGTTTCACAGTTATTCATTATTAATTTTCAGACATACAGTGTTCCAAAACCAATTATTTTACCAGATTCTACCAAAAGTGTACCATTCCTATCTTCCACAGTCCTTCAATATTTATTGTTTGGATTGTTTTGACCAAGGAAGTTCTCCCTGGTGTGAGGTGGTAAATCACTGTAGTTTTTATTTCCTTTTTCTACTCATGAAATATTAAAAACTTTTTTTCATGTGTCTGTTTGCTATATGTATCTCTTTTTTTGAAGAGGTATATGTTTCTACTGTACTTATTTTTTAATGTAGTTGTTATTTTTTAGACAAATTTTGGGTCTTTTAGAATAACAATCGATTCTTTTAAAAATATTAGCTTAAAATGTTCTTGATGCTTTCTACCTTAGGATAATTTCACGTAGTTAGGGCAAAAGAGCCCAGCCTTAAATTTGTCTACTTATAATTCTGTAAGTGCTTAATTTGCTGATCATCTTATAAAGTAGACCACTAGCCATTTCCACATTTGTGAAGAGGCACTGATGCCTAGTATAGTTTAATTAAGTAATTTCTGTTAGAAAATTAGAAATAGCCTCTTAAAAAGAAAATAAAATGGTCTTAGTAGTTTAAGTGGAAATAGACTTAGTTTTCTAATTTTACCTAGTGATGACAGTGTCTCTCTTTTTTCTGCTCTGACAAAGGGCATATTCTTACCATATATATTTACCATTTAATATACCGTATTTTCTGGCATATAAGATGACCGGGCGTATAAGACGACCCCTAATTTTGCAATTAAAACATAGGTTTAGGCCTATATTTGCTGTATCAGAAAGAACATTCCTGTACTGCAATTGTATGTACCACAGGGAGCCAATCACAACAAGCAAAGGTTCAAAGGTTCTACTGTCATAGACTTCCTCTCTGACTCTGGCCAATCTGAGCAGGCTTTTGACAGTGTAGATTCGGTACAGAACATTGTCTAATTTGCATGCATCAAAAGCCTGCTTTGATTGGCTGAGTCAGAGAGGCGGTCCGAGCAGCCTGGCAGTGATTGGTGCAGGATTGAGTTGGAAAATTCGTTTTGTGGCAAGATTCAGACAATTTTCGTTTAGCAGCATATTGAAACATTTTCAGAATATACTCGGCGTATAAGACGACCCCCGATTTTCGATTGACTTTTTTTTGTTTCAAAAGTCGTCTTATACGCCGGAAAATATGGTAGTTGTAATTATTATATTAAAAGTATATACCTAAAATGATTCTGTCATAACTAAAACATATGTTCTATATACAATTTAACATTGTTATATAATTTTGGTACATGTATTATTAGATATTTTGTTATAAATACATATTTATGATGCGAATTTGCACTCAAAATTCAACTGCATGAGTCTATAATTCAATCTGTTTTGAAAAATATATGCATACTATACATACTTTATGCATTAGGTGTTAAAAATAAAATGTCTAGTGAAATTATCTTTCAAGAATGGAAATGAAACGGACATTTACAGACACAACAAATGAAAAAAAGATTTCCCTTCAATAAAACTTAATGAGGGATAAACATGCCCCTAGTCCTGCCTGTCTGAGAAGGCAGATTAAGAAAAGTAAAATAAAATAAAAAGAAAGTAAGCAAGTCTGTATGCGACAAGTATATATAAAGCAACTTTTAATTTATGCAGTTAGAAATAGATCAGTGTCCAAAAATCTAGTCAATAATAGGTTATTTAACATCAAGGAAATGATTTTTGATAAATAATTGTTAGATAAGAATTGGGGAAACTATCTACCACATTGAAGATCCCAAGATTGATCCCTGGCACCCACCTCTTCCATCAGGACCAGAACCAACAAATGTGGCCCATATACATTTTTGATCCTAATTTATTATTGATCCTAATTTATTATAATTTATTATAAATTTATTATAAACTTTAGTCTAAATAGACATATTAAAATCTCTAAATTTAAGGGTAAAAGTGAGTTATGTAACTTTAAATTATTATATAAGAACAAAATGAGGGTGGGGTTGGTAATGTGACTCAATTTAAAAGAAGGGGAAAAGTTATATAAAACCAAGTGCTCAAAACAATACAGATTCAGCAATTGTTATTTTTGCTTGTTTTGAAGCTGCATCCAATAATACTCAGGTGTTAATCCTAGCTCTGCACTCAGGAATTATTCCTGGCAGTGCTCTATATGCCTAAAGGAATGCCAGGAATTGAACCCGGCTAATTCTTCATGCAAGGCAAATCCTTTACCTGCTCTTCTTTTGCACTAGCCCCTGTGACAACAATTACAATAAAAGCAATAGCTTTATCCTTTAGTATAAGTCAAATATTCTCATAGTGAATACATAAAATTCCAAAAGTACTGTTCATAAGAAATGCCATTGAAAATATAGAAAATTTAAAGGCTGTATTGGAAATGAATGAGGATACTGTTAACCTTCTTAAGATAATCAGTTTCCTTGAAAATCATAAAAAGTTTAATTGGTGTATATATCCAAAAAGACAAAGCAAAAATAATAGTGCTCAAATGAAACTAACAAATCTATCATTTGGTCAAGGAGTTTAATACTTTTCTAAATAATGTATTAAGTAGACAGTGAGTAAAAGTTATAAAAGATTCAATAAGATATTTAATAAGACATTGCATCTAACAACCCCAAAAGACATTAATTTAGGCACACATTAAAAACTAACAAGTGATCCTGGACTAAGCCATGAAGATAAATTCTAAAATTTTTGAAAAGTGGTATCATATCATACACAATCTGCTCTATCATCACCGACCAATTTAAATCAATTTTAAAGAGATAGCTGTGAATAAAACCATCAGGAAATTGAAAAATACATTCTAAATGTCAAAGTTCTAAAATCATTCTAAATTCAAAGAAGTCATGCTCCATATTAGTAAACATAAATTTCTGAAAGTTGTGAATTTCTGTAGAACATATTTCACCTAAAATAATCAAGGTATGATGGCTTCTGAGCGACCTAATCTATTTGATTCCCGAATTCTTTGAACCATTTCTCAGACTCCACAAGACCATGGGTGGGATGAAACTGTGCTCTGGATTCTACACCCCCCAACTATCTCAAAAGACTTAAGGGGGATTTCTATATTTCTTTTGTATGTTTCTGTAGATGCATTTTTAATAATTATAATTCTTAGTGTCTGTTTCCACATGTAAAGGTAGCTCCCCCCATACCTGCTGTGGGTCTGCTTAGTAGAAAATTTTTGTACAAAAGTCGTGTTTGGGTCATGAACTCAGGTTAAAATTAGGTTATAGAGATTGTTTAGCTTGTTATTTTTACCCCCATATGCACCAGGAGTATCATGTGGCATTGTTCCTTTTTTTGCATAAGCACACTAACATGGGGGAAATCTTACATCTAGAAAGAAGTTCTTATCTAATAGGGATAAGACATTTTATAGTGCAGGGCTGCCTTTCACCCTGAATGCTTGTCATGGCGATTTAACTTAGGCCTCAATAGGATCGGACATCACCGCCCAACCCCAAACCTCAGATCCCAAAATTGGTATCAGCACAGATTAAGGCACCAACATCAGGAATCAAATGCCCTCTGGGGGAGGCCTGTGTGCCTGATCCACTGTAGGTCAATAAGACACCCTGATGATGATAAAACATCAACAGCTTGATCTATAAGTTTCCCTACCTCACTGTCTAATGGTGAGATGAAACCAGAATATGCTCCATCTTAGGATCTGTGCAAGAAAACAAGATCTCTAAGGACACAAGACTGACTACAACGACCGCCATTAAGCAGAATTTCTCCTGGGACCACAAAGAAAGACTTTATCCTAGGACCTGTGCAAAAACCAAGATTGCTAACTACAGAATACTGTCTTTGACAACCGCAACTGAGCATAACTTTCTCTGGGACCATAAAGAGAGATATTGGGGCTGGACAACCAAAATGCTTGAAACCTGTAGTCAGTCTTTCGACAGTTTGCTTCATGGATGAAGACACCCTATATAACTCAAGCCAATGGAATTTCCTTTCTAATTTCCCTAATATTTGCTGTGCCTATGCAAAAAAAAAATCACATCTGCCCTTCTCCCCCCAACCCCTTTCTTCTTTTTTTCCCTTTTTAATAATTTTACTTATATTCTAGATAAAGACTACCTTTTTAATAGAACCATACAACTTGAGTCATTTCAACCTGTCTCATATTTCTATGTCTTCCTATAAATTGAGAAAAGAACAAAAAAAAGTGGATCGGGCCTAGGAGCCAAGTGGTCTCAGGAGCATTGAGTGGAAAAAAAAAGAGTAAGATCTAAATACCCATCCCAAAGTCAATGACAATAAACCAAGAGACCCAAATCACAACAAGCTAAACACAAAATGGACCTGCTACACTGGTAGTCCTGAGCTAGAGGTGGAGGTATGGAACATGTGTGGGCAACTAGGGTGGAGGGACGTCAACACTTGTGGAATAATTAGGGAAAATATAAACTCTTAAGAAAGCTCTGCAAACTTTTTTGGTCAAGGCAGATAGATGATAAATCTTACTATTTGCTGTCATATCTATAACCCAACTCCACAGCTTGCTTTAGTGGCATAAAAGCATCATATACAATATGAAAATGAACAGGCTTGGCTGTTCCCACAAAACATTAATTTAAAAAACTGTCAGCAGGCCAGTTTGGAAGAAGAAAAGACAGCCTTCCTACATTATAAACTGAGGGCTGGCTCTGCTAGGCGAGCAAGTCCTCAGCACCTTTAAATGTGTGTAGGTTTTGTCACAGTGAGGAGAAAAAAACAATCTCAAAGTTGTAATGCATTAGGAGAAATGTAGAAGAAAGAAATTTGGAGTGCTCCTATAAATAAAACATGATTTGTTGTATGAAAAATGTTTACTCCTGAAACACAAGGCTTAGGTGATTTTAAAGGTGCATTTCACAGTAATAAAAAAATCAAGTACCTGGCAATTCTAATGTTGCAAAAACAGTTTTGAAATAGTAAAAAAGGAAGAAACACTTCTAGATTAATATGAGGTCAGCACAACATTTAAACCAATTTTACTGTAATAATTAAGAAAGAAAAATCGCCAAGTTTACTTCTGAACTTAGATATAAGGTACTAAACAAATGCTCAAGTGAAGTTTATCAGTAGGTCTAAGATTAATCTATCTTGATTGTTGGCATGATTGTTTTAAGCTACTTTGGCAATACCAGCTAATATTACGATATGAACCTACACACACCAAATGGCTCTGAGTTCCTTGAAAAGGAGCCTCTATAATCATGTATATAAGGTTGTATTCAAGCTTTCTTCTCTTGCTAACAACCCACACACATCAACAACAGAAGGGAGAAACTGGGCAAACTGCAGTTAGTAGTGTTTGTGTGTGTGTGTGTGTGTGTGTGTGTGTGTGTGTGTGTGTGTGTTTGGTTGTTAGACTTGCAGTACTCACGGCTTATTGTGCTCAGGCCTTACTCCTGCAAAGCTGAACAATTCACTTCTTTGTGAGTACAAGTACATGATGTGAAGCTGTAGAGAAAGAAGCTGCAAATTAAGTGTAGCTACTACCTGTGGCAGATGGAGGAAAGAAGGTGAGAGGAGAAGGCTTCCTAAGATTGATAATATTCTGAGATGCAGAGGAGAGTGAGAGACAGACTGACTACACCTAAATCACACAGTCTTGGATAAGAGACTTCTTTTTCTATGTCCTGTACACCTGAATTCTTCATCTATGGTGTAAGGCTGGGTTTTTGGTATAAAGAAATCTACTAACTACTTACTTTGAGAGATGACAGGAGGTTGCTATTAGCAAGGTAGGGCGGTAAGTAGGACTATGCAGCCATGTTTGAGAGTTATATTTTGGAGGAAAGATTTTTTTTGTATGTGTGTGTGTGTGGGTGGGAGAGGCAATTTTCAAGGATCAAGGCCTGTGATCAGGGGAGATGACAGAAATGTCATAAGATAGAAACAACTGCCTTTTACATAGAATCTTATCATTTGAATCACTTTGCTCTGCCTCATATTTCTATAACTTTCTACAAATAGATAAAAAAAAAAGTGGAAAAAAAGTGGATGGGACCCAGGGGCCAACTGGTCCCAGGAACATCGAGCTTAAAAAAAAAGTCAGATCTAAATACCCAAGCCATATTCAATAACAACAGAATCAAGAAACTCAAACTATAACAAGTTCATCACAAAATAGACCTGTTACACTAGTAGTCCAGGGGGCTAAGGTTGGATGTATGGGATGCATGCTAGGAATAGGGGTGGAGGGAAGACAGCACTGGTGGTGGCAATGGCCCTAATTCACTGTCACTATATGCCTGAAATACAGCTTTGAAAGACTTGTAATTCACAATGGTCTCAGTAAAATTAAAAAAAAATGTCATCAGAGGTAGTGGCAGCCATAAGAAAATAAAGAACTGAAAAGAAATCTTGGGGTATAACTGACAGACTGGGGTGCTGCCTTCAGTATATGGGAGATGAAGGAACCAAGAATATGGGACCTCAGGTATTTCGGCAGACATCCAGTCCAAATGGTAGAAAATGCCATTGCTTTGAGACACCTCAGAAGGGGATAATTTGTGGTCCACCAGAGAAGAAGATAAATGACAAGTTAGGTCTAAGATGTTTGCAAGGCCTTTCCTCAGACTTGCCTGTGCAAAGGTCACTTGATTGGACTCTTCGTCCCTCCTTTCTTACCTTTTACTGAAGTCAGTGTTTCTTCCTTAAACTGCTTACTTAAGTGGTCCCTTTCGATCTTTTCTTGAAGAACTCAGCTCTGGTCATGGTGACCAAACCAATTCCCATGTTGCAGGTTACAAGAAATTCCGTCCTAAACAAGACCTGATTGGAACCCAAGGCAACCCAACTTGCCTTCTGCCCGCTCAGTTTGGGGAGAAATGCCTTTCCCAAGATTTTCTTGTTTCATCAGGTGTTCGTTCAAGTTTGGCTCTAAGATCCCCAAATCGCTTCACTCAAATAGTCTGAAGACCTAGTTGGTCTGCCGCAATAAAATGTCACAGACTGCATTAAGCAACAGAAATTTGCTTTTCATACTTAGAAGTTTAATATTGCGGTGTTGGCAGCTTTGGTTTCTCCTGAGGTTTCTTTTCTTGGCTTGCAGATGACTGCTCTTCACTGTGTCGTCAGCATCAATGAGCCTGTGTGTGTGTGTGTGTGTGTGTGTGTGTGTGTGTGTGTGTGTGTGCATATGTACATTCTGATATTTTCTCTCTTTTAATTTCTTGGGAAAGGACACCTCCACCCCTCCTGTGTGAATTCATTTATCATAATGATCAGGATAAAGCTTTATCTTCAAATTTAGTAACCAAAAGGATTAGGATTTGAATATGTGTATTTGGAGGGGGGCAGAATTGAGTCCATCATACCTGGCTTTTCTTTAAAGGATAACTCTGCACTTGAGGTCCAATTTTGGCAAGTGAATTTTTCTTGCTCTTCCCTACTCTGCATCTGAAAATGAAAGTGTGTGGATTAGAACAGTGGTTCTTAAACTGTATTAGAATTACCTGCACAACTTACTGAAATGGACCTCTGAGCCTTATCTTCAATAACTGATTGAGTCTGCATTTGAACACGTTTCTAGGTGCTGCTGCTGTGGCACCTTTGAACGAAATGAGCTCTTTCAGAAATTCCCAATCTTATTTGGTCTACTGTCCTTCTCCTTTTCAGAAAAACAAATTACTCAGCATCCCCCTAAAATCTGCTTTCTTCAGGGGAAGGAGCCCTGGAGATTACCACTACCCTTGTACCTCCACATCAACCCTTGAGAGGAGTGATCCTCTCTTTTGGAAACTCTGATCTGTTCTTTCTTTTAGCTTTATTGTGCTCTATAACTATATATATAAAGAAAACATCATTTTCTCTCATTGAGTTTTCTATATGAACCATATCACCTGGAGGCCGAAGTGCATGGCTCCTTTCTCAGTTATTCAAGGATGGTGTACCACAGGAACCAATAGGATATCAGGGTGGGATTCCTATTGATTGCCAAGGTTAATTAGGTTTATCTTCTGGTTAAGGAGTTGCTCATCTATTGCTCCCTTTACATCCCTCCTAAACTCTGTGAGTTTGTGTATGTGTTGTGTGTGTTGGGGAATGTCCAGAGGATGAACTTCTCAGACTTGGACCTTTCTTTGGGCAAGGTTGCTTCCCCCCCTCAAGCAAGCTCTTGGGGGTCCTATTAGGTACCAGTGTATATGCACAAGAGGGTAGGGTTTTTATTTCATAAAAACAGGACATTAATAGGACATTAAAGCTGAGATCTCTGCTGAAGACCTTGGAAAAAGCTAGTAGAGATGCCTAAGCATGCTGAGAGGTCTATAGTGGGGAGCCTTATTCTCCTTAAATGGTTAGCCACAGGGTACAGGAAAGCAGAAACCTTGCCTATGTCTATCTTCTGTTTGTAAAGGATAAAAGAAAAGTCAGAGGATGTTAAACAATCCTTCAAAAAGAATGTAAAATTGTTTCTAAAGAAAAATCATATATAAGTATGTACATTTATATATATATATATATATTATTTTTAAAGGAGTAAACTAAGAATCAACAATGACCTGCCTAAAGCCATATAGCAACCCAGTGGCAGGGCCAGAACTAGAATTTGAGCCAGTTCATATGCTCTAACCATATTTAGCAAAGGAGACAAGAAGGGAAGAAAGAAAAATCCACTTGGGAAAGGGCTGGCAGGATTTCTGCTTTCCAGTGGTGCTCTAGGTCCTGTGCCCACAGCTGAGATGGGGAGGTGACTTCAGCATTTAGGAGGGCTGGCATATGTTACATAAGTGCTCCTGCTGGGCACCAATGCTGACTTCTGGCCCTTGCCATCTGCAGCTTTCCATTGTGTGGGTTTAGAAAACAAGAATTGGATGCAGTATCTTAACTCCAGTTTTCACAAATTCAAAATAGGGGAAATTGGTACATGTTGGCATATTCTTGAGTTGTAATTTAGTGATAATATTTTATACCTAAATTTTAGCCCTTGATGTCGCCTTTCCTTTACATATAAATTGAAGTTCCGCACTCATTTTCAAGAGAAGTCTCTAGATTCATGCGAACAAAATGATCTCTTTCTTTTCTTTTAAAGCTAATTTAGACTAGTTTCCTCTTACAGAACTTTTCTTTCTTCCAAATTCAAAACCGAAATCAAGAAGTTTCTTTGCAGAACCATTGCATGATTTATTTTTTTAAAATTTTGCTCTGGCAACCTGAGTCTATCCCTCCGAGCTCTCATTTACATCGGAACTGTAGTAATCAAACTAGAGAAATTTTCTGACCAGGCCCTGAGACTCAACCTCAAAGTCATTTCCAAAGGTAAAAGGCTTTATTTTCTTACTGATACTAAATCACCACTCTGAGTTTAGAAGATCTGTTAAAATTCATCCCCATGGTCCCTCTTCATAGGTAATGTTGCCATATGTGTCATGTATCCAGGTATACATGGAATACTAAGTGACCAGAGTATTCTGAAATAACCAGAATTGATTGTTATTCTTTTTTTAATGTTCTTCCAGCACTTAATTAAAACAGAAGTAACTAGGACTTATTATATTTTACAGGATTTAAGGTTTTTGCTTTGCATGACTTGATCCTGGATCATTCTCTGGCATCACAAATGATTCTCTAGACACCATCAGAAGTGGTTCAACTACCTCCACTCCAAAAAAAAAAAAAAATCCCAACAACAACCCACAAACAAACCTGCAATAAAGATCCACATGAAACCTCTTTAAGGATGGAATAACACATTGAAATGGGAGAAGGAGCATCATTTCCCATCTTGCCACCTCTCCACTGCAAAAAATAAAAACAACAATAAAGTCAAGTCAATGTAGGGAGCTGCCTTTGGTGTGTATAGTGTTTCATGACATCCGAGGGGTATAAATGAAGAGAATCTATTTCCACTGGTCCTTGGAAAGTTTCACTTTATGGTGGTAGCTCTTTGTTCCCCACAAACTCCTAATTTTCTTAACCTACTCCTTCTTGTCAGTGTAAATTTGAAAGAAAAAGAAAACGTTATCTTTTATTCTCTTTATGGTTTCCAACCTAATGAGCACCTACCTTAATATTTCTCTTTGGGCTGTCTTCTGTGTGGGACCTCTAGCTGAATTACATCAGCGAATTTATTTTGGGCTATTTTGTCACTTTTTTAGTGCCCTCCCCTCCCCCTCCTTGACTGCCCAGATGTTCTCTCTTGATTGTTAAATTCTCCTTCCGAGTAAATTTTTTGGATATCCTGCCCTGTTTTTCACTGTCTGGGGGAAAATAGGAATATCGTGGAAAAACTGGTTCCTTTAGTTTGCCATTGATCATTATACTCCAATCCTTATTGTTCTGTTTGTTTTGTTTTGTTTTTCAAATGAAGTAAGCTAAGGACAAAGGCTGTGTCACCTTCTAGAAATGGAAACAGGCTTTCTACTTTACATTCTGATCACCTGACCCAGTTGACTACTAGTGACTCAGAAAGATGTTGTAGGCATTTGAATTTTTCCTATACAGTGAGTAGATAGTTACCTTCTGATTTGGAAGCAGCCGTTTGTGGCATGTAGGAAGGTTAAGATTTTCAAAGATGGCAGCTTCTAGCATTCTGTCTTTAATATTAGAAAATTCATTGCTAGAGGAAAAGTCCTGAAAGTTTGTTTATAGCAAGCTTACTTTTAAAAATGTATAGTAGTATTCAGTTAGTGAAGTTGTTTTTTACAAAACACTATTCCTGCTGAGTAATACAAGGCTAATCTTACTTATCAGTCCCACAATGAAAACTGTTTGTTCCTTTGCTCAATGTAAACCTCCTATGAAAATGGAAGCCAACTGTGTTCCCATGACATTGAGTTGTGTGATGTGATGAAAAGTTGTTTCTTCCTAGAAAATATTTCCTAGTAGTGCTACCTGCCCATTTAAACTTAAAATTAGGAAAGTTAGAATCTACTGGGGCTGGATTCCTCTGTCCTGAATTTCCTAATGAGGTTTCAATTTTCCATTTGCTTATTTCCATGTATTATTTTTAGCAGACATAAATTAGCCTTTACAAAATAAAATTTGTAGTTATCTAGTTTATATAGCAAAGTAATGTGTTTAATTTATCCGGGAAGAAAGCTTTACTGGATCTTTCTTAAGATTACAGCTTTCAAAACCTTTCTCCAATGTTTCTATTCAGTTCTAACTTCAAAAATTGGTTCTGAGTAAAGACTAAAGATAAGTATAATAATATAAACGTTTTGAAGATGGTTTTTCCTTTCAACAGAAATAGCTACTTCCAGGTTATCCTGCTTTCTAACGGATTATCAAGTCATTTTTGAACACAAAACTGAAGTGTTAGAAATAAGAGATTTGACTTAACACAAAAAAGTGAACGGACCAAAACATCTATTATTCATGTTTAATAAGCGTAATTGAAACACCCAGAGTTTGAATAAGTATGACAATGTATACAGCATTTAAAAAATCCTGTTTCAATCAGTTTTTAAATGTTATTTTTTCCAATCCTTCCCTTATTTTACAAGTAAGAAAGAGGAGTTCAGAGATGTGAAATGACTTGCCAAGCCGACAAATAGCACCAGCAGAGTAGAACTCTTGGTTCTTGTTTCTAATCACTTACTTTATTTCTCCTACATCATTGTGACATTTTCCCGTGGGTAACAATGCATAGTGGCCAAATACAGGAACATCCGATGCAAATGCAAATAGAAGAATAGCTCAGAGTGTAAGTCTACCTCTCTCAACATTCAAATTATGCATTCAATAAATATTTACTGAGTAGCCAGTTTATGGCATGTATTGTGCTAGGCAGAGCATTAAATTGGTTATTTAGGGTATCATTGAACAGTTGCTTTGTAATTCAAGGAGCTTCCATAATATTTTTGAAATAAAAAAACTGTAAGACTATTCCAGCTATCTTGTGAGGTAGTACAATCATTCTTTCCAGTCAGAACTGGGTAGCTACTAGGTGAATTCATTTAGTGCTTCTGAAATAGATGGAAAGTTGAGTGAGATAACCTGAGAATGCTCAAGTTCTTTAATTTCCAGAATCCATGGCTGTTGAAGATGCTTCTAGAGATGTTCTTATGACAGCATTTCAGGTGTATATTGAGCATTTCCTCATTTAAACAGCTATATCTAGGAAAATGTTTCTAATCTTGATGTTCATATGTAATAATTGATATACTTTAAGCTGCTGTCAATGTTTCAAATCTTCAGAATGCCCTTCTTTGGAGGGTGGCTTGTCATGATTAGAAATCCTGTTGACACAGGAAACAAACGGTAGACATGTTCTCCTGTGACTCTGTCTTCATAAGACACCAGAAAGAGCAGACAAAAACTAGCATAGTTATGTTTGCTTTTCTGATAAGGGTCCTAAAATAGCACATTAGAACAAAAATTAGCGCTGTTGATTTTTTAAATTAATAGTTCTATTTTAAAAACACTTTCAGATCTTCAAATCAAAAGTGGGCTATTCATTCAGAGCAGCCACGATATTGTTCCACTGCTTTTTGTTCTCTGGTTTGTTGTTATTGTTGTTGTTGTTGTTTGGGTGGGTGGAAAGCAAACCTGGCTGTGCTCAGAGGTTATTTTGAGATCTGCGCTTATAGGTCACTCCTGTTGGTGCTTGGGGGGCTGTATGTGATGTTAGGGCATAAATTAGGACCAGTTGTATGCAACACAAATGTCTTAACCTGTCTACTATCTCTCTGACCCCTAGTTTCTCTGCTTTGGTCAGTTTGTTAATATTTTTAATCTTCTAAATTTATATATATTAAAAATACATATACTTTTTATTTTTTATTTTTATCACCAACATGTTCTAGACTCATTTATTATATTAAAATATATTACAGCTTAGGTAACACTTTTTTCTATCATAAAAATGTTTCAGATTTATCTTGTATATTCCTACCCTAATTCTAAAGGCAGCCTCTTTTAACAGGGGACAGTATTGAAGCCAAGCTGTTGATTATAAGAGGAGTGATATTGGTGTTTTGTTAACTCACTGAGCAAAGAAATACACATGTAGACTAGCTTTTGCATATGCATGTATCTATAAATATTTCTGTATGTAGCAAATGAGATCTATATTAAATTAAATATGAGTGCTTATTGATGTTTTCAAGTCTAATACATTAACCACACGAATTATTCTAGGCTTCTCCCTTTGCTTACTTAGAAATTCCACTCCCAAAGGAAGAAACCTGCTTTCACCATCCACCATCCATTGACTTAATTGTTCAGTTTCCATCTACGTAGATAGTAAGATGCACATACCTAGCAGTACATATTGTGTACAGAGCAGAATTTTGACCCAAGCCCTGGGGGAAACAACTACATCATCTGTAATGCAGTGTTTTGTGCAATTCACTTTGCCCTGGGTCTTGTAGATTGCATTCACTTCCAATATTACTTAGGTTAGCATTTTCCCCTCACTCTACTTAGTGAAGTTGTACCCCATTTTTTTGGTTTTTGAGTCACACCCAGCAGCACTAAGGGGTTACTTCTGGCTCTATGCTCAGAAATAGCTCCTGGCAGGTTCGAGGGACCCTATGAGATGCCAGAATCACTGGCATTGAATCACTGTCCTTCTGCATGCAAGGCAAATGCCCTACCCCCATGCTATCTCTCCGGCCCCTACACCCCATATTTTTAAACTGGTTAGATTCTCTTTTAATTGTTCTCCTTTTTGATGTTTTCTATTTTTTGTTTTGTTTTTGGGCCACACCCGGTGACAGGGGTTACTCCTGGCTATGCACTCAGAAACTGCTCCTGCCTTAGGGGACCACATGGGACTGTGGGGGATCGAACCGAGGTCCATCCTAAGCTAGCACGGGCAAGGCAGATGCTTTACCGCTTGCACCACTGCTCCAGCCCCTAATGTTTTCTAATTTATCTAAATGATTTAAAAAAAAAATTCACGTGCATCAAGGCTCATTTTTTTGTACTGTCGTTATAAGGACAAATATGTAGAGTACATTATTATAGCATCAGGCAGCATAGATTCATCACTCCAAAACTACCTATGGGACTTGGGAAATGACTCTTTGGTAAAATGTGCCTACCTTGCAAGGATAAGGCTATGAGTTCAATCCCTGGTACCACACACCTGTGTCAACAGAGGGTTGGATGACTCTGCTACTTGGGATCCTGACCTCAGAGGGTAGTGTGTGCAGTCGCTAGGTATATGTGAACACCATAACTAAAAATGTGCCGTCCTCAGATATCACCACAACTAAAGATGAACCCCATGGCCAGAAGGTCACCGTCTAGTGAGCACGTGTGCAAACTCTACAGTGACTCTCTGAGAGCACTACAACCATGATGTGCCTAAGCAGCATCACCAAAGCCTATGTATGTGCAAGTAAGTATGCAAGCACCGATACTAGCACCCCTGGAAAGCACCATGTGTGAGCATATGAGAACCTCAGAACCCTGGAGATCATGTTTGAAAATCCCTTTGTCAATCGTCACAACACAGTGGGGTATGTTCTGTGCTTCACTCTCTTCTGCCTCTTCCCCTTCTCCTAAAGTCTTGTCAATCTCTGTTACAGAGTGTCTGTCTGTCTGTTGGTAGGTCTGTCTGTCTGTCTGTCTGTCTCTCCCTCTCTCTCATTTCCTTTCCCCAGAAGGTCCTATAGTTAGGGGTCTTTTTACATTGGCTTATTTGACTGGCAGTATGTAATTAAGACTCCTTCATGTTGTTTTGTGAGTACACATTTTTCATTTTTTCCTTCATTCTATTTTATTTTTTTATTTTGGGGCCACATTTGATGGTGCTCCTGGATTACTTCTGGCTCTACCCTCAGAAATTACTCCTGGCAGGCTCATGGGAACATATGGGAGGCCAGAGATTGAATGAGGGCCAGCCACGTGCAAGGCGAACAACTTACCTGCTGTGTTATTGCTCTGACCCCAGTGGGTATATGTTTTTGCTGAATATTATTCCATTGGATGACTATTTCACAGGTTTTTGTTTTGTTTTATTTTATTCTTTTGTCTATGGTTTTTCATTTTGGGGGCAAGTGCCATGCTTGGCAGTGCTAAGGAATGATTCCTGGCTTACTACTTACGAGTGCCTCCTGATAGAGTTCAGGAGACCTTATGTGGTACCAGGGATATAAAACCATGAATTCAACTGTTACAAGCACAGGCTATGGCACTGCTTTATCTGCCATACTATCTCTCTTACCCCCTTTTTCCAATGGAATCACAGTAGTGCTTGCTTCTAGTTCCAGAAGTTATAATTAAAGTTATTAGAAACAGTGTTCATGTATAGTTTTTATGTAAACGAAAGGTTTCCATTTGGGTAATTATTGAGGAGAATGAATTGTCTGCATTGTGTGGTCAGACTATGGTTATTTTTTAATAACCACACTTTTTTTTACCGTCCTTCTGCATGCAAGGCAAATACCTTACCTCCATGCTATCTTTCCAGCCTCACCAGGACTTATTTTATTTATTTATTTTTCTTTTTTTCTTTATTTAAACATCTTGATTACATATATGATTGTGATTAGGTTTCAGTCATGTAAAGAACACCCCCTTCACCAGTGTAACATTCCCACCACCAATGTCCCAAATCGCCCTCCCTCCCACCCCATCCCCACCACCAGACAGGCTTTCTCGTTCCCTATTCATTCAAATAATTATGGTAGTTCTCTGTGTAGTTATTTCTATAACTGCACTCACCACTCTTTGTGGTGAGCTTCATGAAATGAGCTAGAAGTTTCAGACCTCCTCTTATTATCTCTGAAGATTGTTACAAAAACGACTTTTATTTTTTCTTAAAACCCATAGATGAGTGAGACTATTCTGCGTCTCTCTCTCTCTCCCTCTGAGTTATTTCACTCAGCATGATAGATTCCATGTACATCCATGTATAGGAAAATTTTATGACTTCATCTCTCCTGACGGCTGCATAATATTCCATTGTGTATAAGTACCACCGTTTCTTTAGCCATTCGTCTGTTGAAGGGCATCTTGGTTGTTTCCAGAGCCCGGCTATTGTGAATAGTGCTGCAATAAATATAGGTATGAGGAAGGGGTTTTTGTATTGTATTCTTGTGTTCTTAGGGTATATCCCTAGAAGTGGAATAGCTGGGTCGAATGGCAGCTTAATTTTCAGATTTTGGAGGAATCTCCATATCACTTTCCATAGAGGTTGGACTAGAGGCATTCCCACCAGCAGTGGATAAGAGTTCCTTTCTCTTCACATCCCCACCAGCACTGATTGAACAATCATTCTTTGTGATGCATGCCAATCTCTGTGGTGTTATCTCATCGTTGTTTTGATTTGCATCTCCCTGATAATTAGTGATGAGGAGCATGTTTTAATGTGCCTTTTGGTCCTTTGTATTTCTTTTTTATCAAAGTGTCATGTCTGTTCATTTCTTCTCCCCATTTTTTGATGGGATTAGATGTTTTTTTCCTTGTAAAGTTCTGTCAGTGTCCTGTATATTTTGGAGATTAGCCCCTTAACTGATGGGTATTGGGTGAATAGTTTCTCCCACTCAGTGGGTGGCTCTTGTATTCTGGGCACTATTTCTTTTGAGGTGCAGAAGCTTCTCAGCTTCATGCATTCCCATCTGTTGATCTCTGCTTCTACTTGTTTGGAAAGTGCAGTTTCCTCCTGGAAGATGCCTTTAGTCTCAATGTCATGGATTGTTTTACCTACATGTTGTTCTATATACCTTATGGTATCAGGTCTGATATCAAGGTCTTTCATCCATTTGGATGTTATCTTTGTACACGATGTTAACTGGGGGTCTATGCTCAATTTTTTGCAAGTGGCTAACCAGTTCTGCTAGCACCACTTGTTGAAGAGGTTTTCCCTGCTCCATTTAAGATTTCTTGTTCCTTTGTCAAAAATTAGGTGATTGTATGTCTGGGGAACATTGTCTGAGAACTCAAGCCTATTCCACTGAGGGTCTGTCTTTATTCCAATACCATGCTGCTTTGATAACTATTGCTTTGTAATACAGTTTAAAGTTGGGAAAGTAATGCCTCCTATTTTCCTTTTCCCTAGGAGTTCTTTAGCTATTCAAGGGTGTTTATTGTTCCAGATGAACTTCATAAGTGTTTGATCCACTTCTTTAAAGAATGTCATGGGTATTTTTAAGGGGATCACATTAAATCTGTATAATGCTTTGGGGAGTATTGCCATTTTAATGATGTTAAGCCTGCCAATCCATGAACAGGGTATGTTTCTATTTCCATGTGTCCTCTCTTATTTCTTGGAGCAGGGCTTTATAGTTTTCTTTGTATAGGTCCTGCACGTCTTTGGTCAAGTTGACTCCGAGGTATTTGAGTTTGTGTGGCACTAATGTGAATGGGATTGCCTTCTTGACTTCCTTCTCTTCCCTATCATTATTGGTGTATAAAAAGTCCATTGATTTATGTGTGTTAATTTTGTAGCTTGCCACCTAGCTATATGAGTCTATTGTTTCTAGAAGCTTTTTGGTAGCATCTTTAGGGTTTTCTAAGTAGAGTATCATGTCATCTGCAAACAATGAGAGCTTGACTTCTTCCTTTCCTATCTGGATTCCCTTGATATCTTTTTCTTGCCTGATCACTATAGCATGCACTTCCAGTACTATGTTGAAGAGGAGTGGTGAGAGTGGACAGCCTTGTCTTGTTCCAGAATTTAGAGGGAAGGCTTTTAGTTTTTCTCCATTGAGGTTAATATTTGCCATTGGCTTGTGGCAGATGGCTTCAACTAGATTAAGAAAGGTTCTTTTCATTCCCATCTTGCTGAGAGTTTTGATCAAGAATGGGTGTTGGACCTTGTCAAATGCTCTTTCTGTGTCTATTGATATGATCATGTGATTTTTATTTTTCTACTTGTTGATGTTGTGTATGATGTTGATAGATTTATGGATGTTAAATCATCCTTGCATTCCTGGGATGAAATCTACTTGGTCATAGAGTATGATCTTCTTGATGATGCATTGGATCCTATTTGCCAGGATTTTGTTGAAGATCTTTGAATCTGCATTCATCAGGGATATTGGTCTGTAATTAACTTTTTTGGTAGCATCTCTGTCTGGTTTAGGTATCAAGGTGATGTTGGCTTCATAAAAGCTGTTTGGGAGTGTTCCCTTTTTTTCAATTTTATGGAAGAGCTTGGCTAGGATTGGTAGTAGCTCCTCTTGAAAGATTTGAAGAAATTCATTAGGAAATCCACCTGGGCCTGGGCTTTTCTTTTTGGGCAGATGTTTGATTACAGTTTCAATTTCCTCAGTAGTGATGGGGGTGTTTAGATATGCTACATCCTCCTTAATTAACTGTGGAAGGTTATAAGTGTCCAAGAATTTTTCTATTTCTTCTAGGTTCTCATGTTTAGTAGCATAAAGTTTCTCAAAGTAGGCCCTGATTACCCTTTGGATCTCTGCAATATCTGTCGTGATCTCCCCCTTTTCATTTCTAATGTGGGTTATCATGTTTCTCTCTCTTTCTTTGCGAGTTTTGCCAATGGTCTATCAATCTTGTTTATCTTTTCAAAGAACCAACTTCTGCTTTCATTGATCTTTCGGATTGTTTTTTGGTTTTTCACTTCATTGATTTCTGCTTTCAGATTTGTTATTTCCCTCTGTCTCCCTATTTTTGGTTCCTTTTGTTGGTCATTTTCTAATTTCTTGAGCTGTGTCACTAAGTTATTCAAGTATGCCCCTTCTTCCTTCCTGATGTGTGCTTGTAGAGCTATAAATTTTCCTCTCAGGACTGCTTTTACTGTGTCCCATAGATTCTGGCAGTTTGTGTCTTCATTATCGTTTGTTTCCAGGAAAGTTTTGATTTTCTTTTTTATTTCATCTCGGACCCATTGGTTGTTCAGTAGCAGGCTGTTTAATTTCCAGTTGTTAAAGTTTTTTTCTGTGTGGCTTTGTAGTTTACATCTAATTTCAGAGCCTTGTGGTCAGCAAAAGTAGCCTGCAAGATTTCTATCCTCTTGATTTTATGAAGGTATGTTTTATGTGTCAGCATGTAGTCTATCCTGGAGAATGACCCATGTACATTGAAGAAGAATGTGTATCCAGGTTTTTTGGAATGGAGTGTCATATATATATATATATATATATATATATATATATATATATATATATATATATATATATATATATATATACTAGTCCTCTTTCTTCCATTACTCTTTTCAGGGCTAGTATGGTTTTGTTGGGTTTTAGTCTGGTTGACCTATCAAGTGTTGAGGTCTCCCACAATTATTGTGTTATTGATTTCTTCTTTCAGATTTTCAGTAACTGTATTAGATAATTTGCTGGTCTCTCATTGGGTGCATATATGTTTAATAATCTGATTTCTTCTTGTTGCACATATCCCTTGATTAGTACATAATGTCCATCTTTGTCCCTTACCACTTTTCTGAGTATAAAGTTGGTGTCATCATATTTTAATATGGCCACTCCAGCTTTTTTGAGAGTGTTGTTTGTTTGGATGATTTTTCTCCAGCCGTTGATTTTGAGTCTGTTTGTTCTGACTATTCAGATGTGTTTCTTGTAGGCAGCAGAAGGTTGGATTCATCTTTTTGACCCATTTTGCCACTCTGTGTCTTTTATTTGGTGAATTTAATCCATTGAGGGAGATGATTGTCATAGGATTTAATGTCATCTTTGTAGATAAGTTTGCTGTGTTTGTTGGTCTCTCTTGTCTTAAAGTAGACCTGTCAGTTTTTCCTTTAAGGCTGGTTTATCATCTGTGTTTATCCATGAAGCTATGTATTCCTCCTTCAAACCTGAACGTGAGTCAGGCTGGAAGCAGTATTCTTGGTGAGACATTCATTTCATTCAGTCTTGTCACAATATCCCACCACTGTCTTCTGGCCTTGAGAGTTTCTTGTGACATGTCTGCGGTAAATCTTAGGGATGATCCTTTGAATGTAATTTTTCTTTTTGATCTTGCTGCTTTCAGTATTCTATCTCTATCTGTGGGATTTGTCATTGTAACAACGATGTGTCTTGGGGTATTTTTCTTTGGGCCTCTTTTAGCTGGTACTTTTTGGGCATGCAGGATTTGATTGCATGTAGTCTTTAACTCTGGGAGTATCTCTTTGATGATGTCTTTGACAGTTGATTCTTCCTGGAGATCTCCTACCTGGGGCTCTGGGACTCCAATGATTCTTATGTTGTTTCTGTTGAGTTTATCAAAGACTTCTATTTTCATCTGTTCGCATTCCTTGAGTACTTTTTCCATTGCCTGTTCATTTGTCGTAAGGTTCTTTTCCAATTTCTTCTGTTGTGTTGAGTTTTCTGCATCTCATCTTCCAGTACTCCGATTCTCTCCTCAGCTGCTGTTACCCTGCTGGCGAGGCCATCCATTGAGGTTTTCAGTTGAGCTACCGTGTTTTTCAGATCTGTTATTTCAGTTTGGAGTTTTCTGATTTCTGTCTTTGTGTTCTGTTCAGATCAATCTATGCTTTCTTTGATTTCTACAAACATCTTCCATATTGTTTTTTAAGTTCCTTATCCGAGAGATTAATCAGGTAGTTGGAATTTTTTAGGTTATCTGAGCTATCATCCTCATTCTCTGTGCATGGTGTTTGCCTGCGAGGTACCCCATTGTCACGCTTGTAGTGTGGTTTTTCCTGTGTGTTGTGGTGGAGTTCATTGGTAAGAAAGAGTGTGTGGCTGCGAAGTGAAGCGCACTCTTCTGTTGCCTCAAGGCCTCTGAGGAGACCTTCAGATATTCAAGAAACACAGACAGGCACGGGAGAAATTTCCCTTAAAGTCCTCAGAGTGATCAAAGGCACAGCAGGTCGGAGCCTCAGCAGGCCAGAGAGCTCAGCTTATTGGTTGCCGACCCCCACAGCCAGACTTTACTCACTGGGCAGCTTCAAAATGCAGTTTTTGGGGGGTGTGCTCCATAGGCCTCTGAGGAGACCTTCAGGTATTCAAGAAACCTCAATAACCACTCTTAATAACCATTTTATTTTTATTTTTGGGCCACACCTGATGACCAATTCAGGGGTTAGTCCTGGCTATGAGCTCAGAAATCGCTCCTGGCTTGGGGGACCATATGGGACACCAAGGATTGAACTGCAGTTCATCCTGGATCAGCCGCATGCAAGGCAAATGCCCTACAGCTACGCCACTGCTCTGGCCTGTTAACTATTTTTTAATGCAATACCCCACCAACTTTGCCTTTATCATTACCTGCCCACTCATTCATCAGCAGTGAGACTTCTGTTGCTTGCTATAGTTGCCTGGATTTGATATGCCAGATTTAATAGTTCTAGCTGGTGTGTATTATCATATCATTGTCTTAATCTGTAGTTTTTTCTTTTTTTTTTTTTTTTTTTTTTTTTGGTTTTTTGGGCCACACCCTGTGACGCTCAGGGGTTACTCCTGGCTATGCGCTCAGAAGTTGCTCCTGGCTTCTTGGGGGACCATATGGGATGCCGGGGGATCGAACCGCGGTCCGTCCTAGGCTAGCGCAGGCAAGGCAGGCACCTTACCTCCAGCGCCACCGCCCGGCCCCATCTGTAGTTTTTTCATGACAATTATATTAAACTTTTCTCATGAGTTTTATATCTATATCTATAGATATATTAAAGTAAGTATCCAATACTTTATCCATTTTTGGAGTATTTGTTTTTATATAGGATCCATACCCCAAAATGGAGGTAAGTTCACCCCAGCAGTGATTGGTTCATTTATTTGGGATTTTGGTGCTCTGTGGTCCTTGTGACCATTCTTGACCATACATGAGGAGCCATGAGGTGGTAGGGATAAAACTCAGGGCTCACATATGCTAAATTATCTAGACTCCCCTGCCTCTTCTGTTACTGATTTTTTAAGTCACATCTAGTGGTACAAAGAGGGCATGCAGTGCTTGAGATCAAACAGGGTTTTCAGAGGCAAATCATATGTTCTAGCCTTTGAGCTATCTCCTGGGTCACCTGTTTCTGAGTGTTTTATTGTCGTTGTTACTATTGTGTGTGCATATATCCAGTGTTACTCAGGGTCTATTCTAGGCTCTATATGCAAATGAAGGCCAGTCCTTAACCACTGCATTATCCCTCTGACCCATCATTGAGTTGTTTTTTTTCTTTTAATTATCATTACTAGATTTTGGTGCTTTAAAAAGTCAATGATGATCAACACTATGTAAACCACTATGATCAAAATAAAAATTAAAAAAAAAAGTCAATGATGGGTCTAGAGAGATAGTACAGGGGATAAGGTGCCTGACATATGCAGCCAACACCAATTTGATCTCATTGGTTCCCTGAACACTGCTAGATATGCTTCCCCCTACAAAAATCAAAAGAGATAATGATATTTTTCTTTGTTACTTTGAATCTCAGTTACCTTGGATCTTGTACCCATGAGAATAATAGTTTATGTAATATTCACAAGTGAAAACATTCTGTGAGAAAGTATTTGGTTATTCTATGGAGGTTCATAGTCAATTACTGCAGTTAGCTTTTAAAGGAGAAGACAGTGCCTTCTTCTGTCCATTCAGCGTGACCTGTGAATCAATGTTTAAGTTGTAACTGGGTATTTCTAGACAATATGAACAAACAAACATAAATTGGCCTTGGGGAAGATAGCATTACACCATCACATCTGTGTTTTGCTATGGTAAAGAGCTCCTATGTTATTTTGTTTGCCAAGGGATGTGATTCAAGAATTTTAAGGGACTTATTGATATAGTTTGGTATCTTTATTGAAGGCATTTTTCTCGATAGTATGTAGAGCCAGGCAGACAAGACTTAGAGAGGGGAAGTTACTGAGGAGAGTAATTGTGATAGCAAAGTGAGAAAGTGACTTGAACAGTGGCCCCAGTGAAGATAGACATGGGAAGTGTCTGATATGAAGGGCATTTTATAGAGCAAATTAGTCTTGCTATTGGATAAAAATTGAGCAGAAAATAAGTTGGCTAACTTTCTGGTTTTGCTTGGGCCATGCTTGTGGTAGGATTACCCTTACCATTAAATCAGGAAAAACTCCCCACAGTTTCTAGAAATTTTGATGGTAAATTTGCTGTTGTTGCTGTTGTTGTTTTTCCAGAGTCAAGGCAGACATTTCAGTGGCCAGATTATCATTTTATAACATCTATACAACAGCGACTTCTTTCCCAGTAGGAGAGACACAGATTGTGGAGGAGAGAAAATTTCTAACTGTATTGCCTTTAGAAATGGAAAACTTTCAAGGGCCTTTGAAGCCCTTCAGACAGTTCTTCATCTGAAACCTGTTCAGAACCAATAGAAAGTTTGTCATTATCTTGCAAGTCCATTTTTGTAATTCTGGCAAATGGTTTGGGTTCTAGAGTGAGAGAAAATGACAAATTCAAGATTTAACTTGTTTTTAAATGATTTTTATTGTGACCAAAGTGAATTACAAATCTTTCACAGTAATATTTAAGGTACATAGTGACAATGAATCAGGGGCATTCCCACCACCAATGTTGTCCTTCCTCCATCCCTGTTCCCAGTACGCATCCCATATCTCCCTCCTTTGCACCACCAGAATACTAGTGTAACTGGTCCCCGCTTGTCCAGTTTGTTGTAGATTGGATATCGATTCTGTTGTCGTTCATTACCTTTGGGTTTGGTGTTCAAGTCTGATCATTAACTTTTTATTGTCATTATCCAAGATAAATGTTTACTAAGATGCAAGTAGGTCTCTAAGAAAATCTCTAAGAGATCTCTTAGAGATACATTTCAACTTGCAGCTGCTCAAGTCAATCTCTTTATAGCAAGTACCTGCCAAAAATATAAAGAAAAAAAAGCACAAAAAAAGAGATAGTAAGAAGCCAATTTGTCAGTGTTTCCAGCCATACATTCTTTATCTTTTTTTTTTAAATCAGGTTTGCCTTCATTCTTTTGCATCGAGACTTACCACCTGGTTAGTGATTATTTCTGCAACTGCTCACATTAAGTGAAAACACGTTATGAAGGCCACAAATGAAACCTTGAGCCTACCTGAAGGGAAATATCAAGAGGCATTCTTTTCATTCTGTCAAGGAGAATATCTTTATAAAAAGGGAAAATCTCTTACTGTCAATAACCACTTCATAATTCAGTTCCTTCTTTCTTGTGTGACTATGGATGCAAGACTTTTCTTTCATGTATCTGCAGGCCTGGTCTGGTATTGATGTCATCAGCTTTCTCAGTGTGAAGGGAATAAAAGATGTAGGGAATATTCCACCAAAAAAATCTCACATAAACTGTCTAAAATAGAAGTAGTTTATCCAGATTTTACTGGAAGAGTGGTGCCGTTTCTATGATCCTAGGTTTGCTTTGCAATCCACAAGCGAAATCATAGGTTAGTCTGAGACAGAACATCCTTTCAGCATTGTTCACCACACTCTTGACAGCCAGGATCATGCCATTTGCTAGTTTTGGCAGGCTTGTCATCTTACACCTTCCTAAAGAGGAGTTGGACTGGGAAGGTCGTGCTTTCAGGATTTAATCTGGGAAGCTTTACTAGCTTAAAAACATCATTTAATAGAAAGAAAATTAATGCTCGTGTTTCTAATCCTAACATATATTTTTGCCATGATGCAACCAATTCTTCACTTTGCAACCTTTTCCCAGACAAGTGGATGTTATTCTCTCTTCTGAGAAGATGAGGACATTGAGGTTTGGACACTTAAAAGCTTACATTGACATTAAATATTAGGGTGAGTTGATTTCTATTGGGGATATCAAAACACCATTTCAAACCCTTTGCTAATTTCCATGCTTCTCGTCTGCCATTTATTTTCTCAAGTGATCTTAACATGCCTTTAACCCAGTCAAGAGATAATCCAGCAAGTCTTTTTTCTGGGTTGGTATTGCTTTCACTGTAGCTGACTCTATGGTGGTCCTTTGTCACTCAGACTTTAAGAAGGAAATAATATCTAGGGTCAGAGAGTACTGCAGCTAATGGACTTGCCTTGTATGCAGCCAGCTGGAGTTTAATTCCCCGGCACTACAGAGGACCCCCAAGTTACCAGTAACAATCTCTAAGCAGAGTCATGAATATACCATGAACAAAACCAAGTACATACCTCAAACAAAAATAAACTAAAATAAAATAAACTAAATAAATTAAACTAAACTAAAATGTAGCCGTTTCTCCTATGGTTACTTCTCTGTCCTTGTCCCAGCCATGGTACTTATGATTGGAATTTATTTCCTCTTTCTCTGTAAAATTCTCATTTATTTTAAACCTTTTAATTTGTTTTTAATTTCACTAAGGATCAATAGTTGATACTGTGGGGAGAAATGAAAAGAAGAAGACCTTCACTTAGAACATTCAGGTGGAAATATCCAGCAGATGGATGGCAGAGTTGTATTTGAATTGCAGAAATAGATAAGGACTGTGAGTATAGATTTGTGAGTCATGCCTATAATGAGGTTTGATGATTCTAAGTCAAGCAGCAGAGTTTATTGGAGAGAGCCCAGAATCTGAGTGAAGACTGTGTCATAGTCTCATTTTTGTCTCTTACTAGGTGCTTGACCTCAAGCAATCTGTATTACCTCAGCTAAACCCTGATAATGTTATCGCTTAGCAGAATAATAATTATTCCTGTTTCACACTAGTGTCAGGAGGACAGCAATAAAGTGGTTGACATGCTTTGTAATGTGTTATCAAAATTTCAGTTGATGTTACTGCCATTACTATTTTTAACAAACGAGGCAAACAAATGTAGATTTGGACAGATGGACAGAGACAATGGCGCAGATAGAAGAGGAATAATGATAGTACATGTATCAAGCTGATATTAGAATGTTGAAAACATTAACATCTCTAAATGTTTCTTTCAGTTTTTGAAATGCTGCAAACATTGCTAAAAATGCTTGTAAAAATGTTTCAAACAATACTAAAACACTTCACATCTAAATTTTTATGGTTTCTTTTAGTTTCTGAAATGTTTCTTTCAGTTTCTTCAGTAAAAAGGAAATGACTAGTGAACATCCTATTTTTAATTTGAAATATAAGACTCAAAATATGTACAGAACTCCATATCCTAGACCCTGATAGAGAATAACTATGTAAGGAATTGGCTCATTATTTTTTAATATTAACTTAATTTAAGCACCTGGATTACAAACATGATTGTAGTTGAGTTTCAGTCATGTAAAAAACACCCCCCTTCACCAGTGCAACATTACCATCACCAATGTCCCCAACTGTTTAGAAGTAGCTATACTCTACCAATATCCAAAAGAAAATAATGGCTGACAACTTTTTACAGGTAGATTGGTCCAGGCTTATCCCTCTGTTGCATTCTCAGGACAGGTGGGCACAGATTCCTCTCTGCATGAAACCACAACAGTTCAGTACCACATCATATACCCTCCATCAAATAACTCAGCTCCACAACTTAACTGTATCAAACTGCCAAGCCACCAATTTTGTTTCAGATCTATAGATTCATGTGATACCTCATAATTTCATAGTAGTGTCAGCCCCGTGGTATAGGAAATCCAATAGAAAAGTTACATAGAAATCTATCAAGCTCAGTGAGCCTAAATAGTAATCCAAAAGGCTCATTGAGCACAACCACAGCAGTAAATCCTTAGACACTGACTTTAGAACACCCTGGAGAAATATAAAAGTTATTCCAAATTGACCCTTGTTGATCTAAGTTTTGATCATTTCATTTGCCTTTGTGTTATAACAAACAATATAGTACCTTTAGGGGGCCAGGCTAGGGTGACAGGTGGAAAATTGGGGGCAATAATTAAGTGAAGGTCACACTGAAGGTGGGATTGGTGTATGAATATTTAAGGCCTGAAATGATTATATTATGAATTACTTGGTAAATTATGGTGTTATAATAAAAATAAATAGCAATAGTACTATAGTTGGTATAATTTGTTTTGACCAGTTAAAAAAGTTTTCTACCCATTAATGGCTCCTTTGTATAAGGATATTTTGATAACCGTAGTTGACATATAGTAAGAATGCAATAAAGGCTAATTATTGACATATAGTAAGAATGCAATAAATATTAATAACCCCTGGTGATTCTCAGGGGTTACTCCTGTCTCTGCATGTAGGAATTACTCTTACCACTGCTCTGGGGACCAGATGGGAAGCTGGGGCTCAAACTTGGACGAGCCATATGCAAAGCAACCCTCTTACCCACTGGTCTATCTCTCTGACCCCAGTAATAATAAATTTATATAATGATTTTGTAGAGAAGGTGAAACTCAGGGGTGGAACTTAAATATTTAGACTGATGAGGTTAACTTGGAATTACCAATTTTCAGTGAAAGTTGTCTAGACATATAGAAAAGAATCCACTCTACATCATTTTGATATCCAATAAGAGACAAGTAGACTTGAGATTGCCACAGTTTAGCTATTTATAGTTAAAGATGAGAAGTAAAGTTGAAAATAATCAACTAGTTATGTTTTCTAGATTGAATGGAAGAAAACAAGAGATCAATTTATTTTGTTTACTTGAAAGACTTTAACCAAACAAAATATTAAATCTATTGTTTCATAAATCCATTTATTCCATGAGCATCTGCTTCATAGTTAAACTGCCACAAACAAGAAATACTGCTGACTCCAAAACAATAATTAGAATGATGTATTTTATGTCCTATTCATCAAAATAAACTTGCAAAAGCTGTAACTGTAAGTTTATGCAAGGGGTTCAGAGGTATAGAGATTATACTAGAATGTTTTGCTAAGATCTGGCGATTCAGTTATATCTGAAAATTAAAAGTATGTGGTTGGTCACTGGAGTTGAACACAACATATCAAACTCATGTTTATGAGGTGACATTGGACTAGGGTCTCAGTTTGGGCTTGGCCTTGACTGAAGAGAGATTTACTTAAACAAGAGCAGCACAGGCCTCCTTTTTAAAAATAATATCTTTATTTGAACACCTTGATTACAAATATGATTGTAGTTGGGTTTCAGTCATGTGAAGAACACCCCTCTTCACCAGTGCAACATTCCCATCACCAATGTCCCAAATCTTCCTTATCTCCACCCCACCCTTTCTGTACTCTATAGACAGACTTTCTGCTTCCCTCATTCATTCACATTGTTATGATAGTTCTCAATGTAGTTAGTTTCCTCAGGATGTCTACAAAACACATCTATCTATGTATTTTAAAAGGGAACTTTTTCTTTTGCCTGTGTCAGACCTGGATTAGATAGGCACATAGAATTTTGTTAAAATTTACCATATAAGGCACTTGCTTTGCACAGAGCTGACTGGCCTAAGTTTGAGTACTAGGACTGCATATGATCCATTGAGTTCAACCAGAAATAAATAATCTTTTCATACAGCTAGAAGTGGTCCCAAAACAAACAAATAAATAATTAAATGAAGCTTTGGCTTCTTAGAGGTCCTGAAAAAAATTTCTCAGCAACTTCACAAAGAAAATTCTGCCCTTTTAGGCACGTACTTATTTTTCAAGTGTTTTCTGCACCCTGGATGGGAGAAGGGAAGACAGTGAGACTCAGAGTGTGGCCTCGGTAGCAGATTCCTCCCGTAGTGACCCATAGGACTCTACATATTAAACTATATGCCAGAGATGCCAGGTCCTTCTTCATTGGACCATTCCCAGCAACACCAAGGGCTACTCTGGCTAAATGTTTGGGGATCTCTCTGGGTGGTGATAGAGTGCCTGAATGACAGGAATGGAACTTAAGCCTTCTGCAAACTAGAATGCACTCATGCCCTTTGAATTCTCTCCCAGGCATTCACCTTTCTGCATTTTTGTCTTTATTTTTTAATTTTATAGTGCCTAGTTAAAATGAACAATAATCTTTATTAAGTGTGCTGAAAATTTTATAATGTTTTGAAACTCCTTTATGACAATTTTTAACAATCTCTTCCTACCAGCCTTTAATTACCATTTTTAAATAAACTTACAGTGTACTTGTCTGCTCTATCAGCACTATCGAAGTTGATTATGTTTGGGGTTTTTTAGAGAAAATTATTTGGCATGAACAATGAAAAACTTTTATTGGTCCAGATGTGAAATCATATTGGAAGGAGGTCTGTACTGCTGCTCTTTTCACAACAACATAGCCCATATGTAAATGCCATTTAAAGTTTTCCTAGGATTCAAACTAACACTGTGTATATCCTAGTAGCAGGTCTGGCTTCCACTTTATTGTTTTCTACTTTCTGGCAGATAAGAGTCATTGTAGGAGTTGAGTCCAAATCCTGACTCATGGAGACTAATAGCTTCTCATGTTTATGCATTGAGCCCAATTTTTCTCTTCTGGAAAATGAGAATAATAGTGGGCTTGTTCAAAACAACCATCATGGATCAAGGGTAGCAGGAACCTAAGGACTTTGAGTGCTAAGTGGATTGCAGCATGGCCTTGATGCAGGGACTCTACCCATAGGGGCATAGAGATTAGCCACTAGTGATTAGAACTGGTAGTAGCAAAGCGGTTATGGTCAGGTGTTCTGCTTTGGTCAGTTATGTTGACTTGTATTTGACTTACTTTGACAGTATCTTTTGCCGATCCAGGAAATGATATTTCAGTCAGATTAAAATGTATTAGATTGAGTCTTATTTCTATCAATAAAGCTCTGTGTGGTGAAGGTGGAAATGAATGCAAGTATATGGTGACTAGACATTCAGACTGAACTCAAGGTGCCAGCCGTCTTGCCTGTTCCAGGGGCTAATCCTCCTAAGAATTTTGGCAGCATCTCCTTCAAATGCTTCTTGAAACTAGAAGGATCAGAGTCTGGATAAAATAGCGACTGCCTTAACTTCATTTTAACAATTGGTTATGTTTTACTCCTCTGACTTTGGAATCATAAAGCTTGAGATGGGACCTCTTCACACCTCTTGGCCGTAAAAAGTCATGGAGATCTGTTCTGAGATTTTTGACTCTGTTTCCAAAGAGGAGTCAGCATTGGGCTCATGTACAGAGGAGCTTTGCCTTGTGTGACTCTAAGTCTTTTCGGGGATTTTGAGAATTCTGGAAACATTTCTCTAGTTTATTCACTTATTTTTTTGCAGCATTAGGAGTTGTACCTCAAACCTGGCTGATGCAAGGCAAATGCTATGCCCAGTTCTCCTTTTTAATTTTTATCTTTAGATTTTCTAAGTACTATTCCAATTGCTATATTTCTCAGGTACTTACAATCTACAAATTATTTTTCAATATTTCTTCATGCCCTGCACCCCCTAGAAGGTACCTTTGCTCTCGAGGTCCACTCACTTTTTTTTTTACCTCCATTGTTATATTTTGTCCAGGTTACTGTCACCTGTTTCTTGAATACTCTATTGGTCTCCTAATATTTGCTCCCACTGTAATCTCCTTTTCTCTCCTGTTTACAGACACTTAAAAATGTAGATTGTATCAAGTCACTTCCCTTCCTACTAAAAATAGAAACCAAAGCTATCACTTTTCAACAGACTTCCCATTCTGGGTTTGTATATGGTTTTGCTGGGGATAGTACTTCAGGCCTTATATCTCATGTGACATATAGATATTTAAATATATATGTTTGATTCACTTATAATACTGTGTACAAGTTTGCAATTGTTTTTTTATTTTATTGCAGCATAGTATTGTAAGTATTGCCTTAAACAGAAGCATAAAGATTATCATTTCACTTGATAATGGATACTTGGGCTGTGTCTAGTCTTTTACTATGATGAATATAGCTGGTTTGAACATTTATTTTATTTGTCTTTTTTTTTTTTTGTGCCATACATTGTACTATTCAGAGCTTACAACCTGCTTTGTGCTCAAGAATTACTCCTAGTGGTTCTTGGGGCACTGTATGCTGTTGGTACCAGGGATCAAACCTTGGTCAGCTCTATGTACAATAAGTGTCTTAAACTCCAGTATTATCTTTCTGCACTTTCCTACCTATTGCCATTTATGTACAAGTTTTCTTGAAGGCATATATTTTAATTTCTCTCCCTAAATACCTGTGAGGCCCATATTTCGAGATATATATTTGAATGAGTTTGCAAATGGAGAATTGGAGTCAGAGAGTGTTAAATGTATTTGTCTAGAATATACATTAGGTTGTGCCTGGATGCTGAACTTTTGCTTGAAGGGTTTATAGGACAAGGCAGCCAAGAAATTAGCACATGTATTTTAGTGTCCAGTTTTGTGCCTTGAGAGACAGAAATGTAGACTGGCCTCTGAGGAGCATTTCATCTACTTTCCTCCTTGAGTTCTTTCTCAACTATTCCTTTTCCTGCATTTCTTTCCTGGAGCACTAAGTAGATATATGGAAAGATACGTCATTCTCTATATTAACCAAGCCAGACTGATGTGTCTCTTGCTCACCTTCTCATGTATGCCAAAAATAATATGGTTTCCTGAGTTTTTCCAGCATTAATCCCAAGGCAGAGAGCAAGGGGTAAGCCTTGAGCTGCCAGGTGTGGACCAAAAAACAAGAGACAAAGTAGATACAAGATAGGGGTTGTCCTATTGGAGCAATAAGTAATTATTAACCTAGTGAATGTTAAATCTGAGATACAGATATATTACAAAGCATAACATCCTGCTATAATCTGAAGCCCGATTGGAAGAATAATAAACAAATACATATAGTCAGTTATTCTTTCAAAAATAATATAATAAAACTCTACCCCTTCTTTCTCCTTTCCAGTGCAGAATTATATAGTGTTATTAGTAGCAAGGACTTTGAGCAAGAGAACAAAGAAGGACAAGTTGCAGGACAGCATGACACTGTTGTAAGAATAGTCAGAGCAAGGAGTGAAACAAAACTGCAAGGACCACAGTACTCAGGCCTGAGACAGCATCAGAAATGTAAACTCTGGGGTAAATAAGTAAAGGAAAGGACTAGCCACTGTGAAGTTAGAGCATAGCAGCCCAGAGTAGACTAAGGTTCTCTGTTCCTTCTTTAGTAGGTCTCCTCTGACCAAGATATGAGGCACTGATCATTCCTCAGTGTGTGAGGAATAAACTGGTGGTGTGATAAAACCAAGATTCCCAGATCCTACTCTTAGTGCTTTAGAACTAGACCCTCTGAGACAAGGCATCTGATCAGTTTCTAGAAGATTCTCATGCCATTAGAAAATTATGCTTTGAGACAGCATGATGGAAACCCAGTGTTTCCTCTGTGAGGAAAACTGTCAGGAAGCTCCCAGGATCCTCGGATTTTAGTGTACTGGCCATCTACCCCCAGTCAGGCTTGAATCTCTTGTGACCATCTTCATGGTACCCTTTGGGTGATCGGGTTGACAGCCTAATATTGTGTTCTTTATAACATCCTCCTGCAGTGCTTGCCTTGTATTCTTTGTACCAAATGCTCCACAGCTCTTATAAATAAGAACTCCCTGTTGGCTGTGTTATTGCATTTGTTGTTTGGTATTTTTGTCTTCTGTTCTCTTTTGCCTCACTGTGTTCCAAAATGAACAGCCTGGATTTATTCCCTCTTTTCCAGAGAGTTGCTAGAAGTGTTCACTGAAATAATGCACATAAATGGCAAAAACAGGAACTAGCACATGCACCACTCAATTCATGCTAATCATCATCATCATTTCATCCATATAAACCTATGCATTTGTAGAAATACATGCATATGTTTAGACCTTCTGTTCAAATGCCTTTATGGCTCCCAGCATCCTTAATGGGATCAACTCCTGACCTGAGAGCCAAAGCCAGCCTCAGCCTTCTTTTCCTATCCCAGCTATCCAGTGTTATTGGTTGAGTCTTTCAGTGTATCTCCAATGCTTCCCCCACAAATTCCACCTAGACCCCATATTTGGGAAGCCCTTTCCTACAACAACACAAATCATTAAATCCTTCTGTGCTTAAAACAAAACATAAAGTTTTCTCTCCCTGTGTTCTTCAGCCTTCCTGGACAATATTTGTAATTCCATTCTGTTCCATTTGCCCCTTCATAACAGTACAAAAGATGGTATCTCCTTGCACATTGGTAGAATGGATAAATAAATATCTAATAAGCATCTCACAGGTGTCTTGTGTAAGAGTTAGCTTCTGGCAGCAGAGGGAAAGCAAGCTGCTTCTGCGGTTTTTGCCCTCCCTTTCCCACCTCTTTGTCTTTAGCAGAGATGCTGAGTTAGCTGGTTAAAGTCTCGGCCTTGAATGCGTTCTTTATCTCCTCTGCCTCATACACACAGGACAAGTACTCAACTACTGAACTACACAGCCCCAGTCCTGAAATTACTCTTTTGACCTATGTTGATTGTTATTTTTCCAAATATATACACATATAAATAAAATATAATAATGGTGAGCACAATTAAATTGTTTATATTTTCAACTGCATCATTTTTGTATAGTTTGTATAGTGTCAGACAGGGAACATTCACTTAAAAGCAAGAGTATACATTGAATCCAAGAAATGCTCCCCCATGTGAAAATTTTTATTAGAAGAGTGATTATCAGAGCTAGAGAGATAGTAGAGCCACTAAGCTTGTGTCGTGTCTGATTCTCCACACTGCAAGTGGCCTGCAGGCAAGGCCAGGAATGACCTCTGAGTACAGAGCCAGGAATAAATGCTGTCCACTTCCAGGTGTAGCCCTACACTCCCTCCCAAAAAGGGCTGATCATAACTTTTAAAATTTGCTGTGTATATACTGTGCTATCTACTGTCCCCTGTGACTTGTTTTTTAAATGCAAGCGCTACAATTGAAGAATAGAATTTTTAATTTTCCTCATATTGAATGAAATGAAAAAAGATGATACTGGATCCAGTTATTAGAAAACATTAAAAATGTATTGGGAACACATTGGTACAAGGGCCTATTTTTTAGTTATATATTTTAGGAAATATAAATATAGACCAAGCATTGATCACACAATGGAAGAAAGTCAAGTTTCTCCAACAAATGATTTTGGGATAGCTAGAGATCCAAAGGCATATAAAAATGAAGTTAGATTAATATCTCAAATCCTACATAGAAATTTATTCCAGATATTTATTATTAGGCCATACCTTGTGGTTCTCGCCTTTCAATTCTCCCATTTCTGTTCAGGGATAACTTTTGGTGGGACTAAGGAGAACATATGCAAATACCTGGAATTGAAATCGAGGTCGGCCATGTGCAAGACAAGTGCCCTTCTACAAAACAAAATTACACAGTTGAACAACACAAGTATACAACACACAACCACACAAGTATAAAACCATACAATGAAACTACACAAGTACATAACATATATTATACAACTGGACAACACACAACTCATGATTGTACAATTTCACAACACACAGCTTCACAATGGAACTGCATGGCTATAGAGCACAATTATAAAATTATACAATACATACACAAATTCTACAATAACACAACACAATCACATGAATTACACAATTACCAATACACAACACGGTTATAGAGCATAACTACATTATACAGAATATATAGCATACCACAGTTATAGAGCTACACAATTACACAACTGCATAATACACAATTATACAACTATGTAACACACAGCCACACAACATACAACTATATAACATGCAACTATATAAGTAAACACTCTATTCAACACACAGATACACAAGACAGTTATACTGCATAGAGTACAACTACACATCACAGAACTACACAACACAATCACACTACATAATATACACCACAAAGTTACACAACTATAAACTACATGCTCACAAGTACACAATAACATAACTATAAACATGCAACTACTAGAAATACAATTACACAACACACAACCAAACAATTCCCAACTTTCAACCACACAATTGCACATTTACAACCATACAACACACAATTAGAAAGCTAAACACAGAATTAGCACACAGCTAACTAACACAACATACAAGTACATAACTACAAAATGCACAGTCACACAATATAATTATAAAACTAAAAACTATACAACATACTACTATGTAAATAACAAAATACAAATTGAGATACATAAATTAAGTTATGACAGAATTATGCTGATACATTAATATTTGGAGGGTTCTCATGCAGAGCTTAGCAATGCTCAGGGCTTACTCCTGGCTTTGTGAGGTGCTTATGGGTGATTCTGGGGGATCAAAATGGAGTCTGTTCTCATGCAAGGTATGCCTCTTACCTTCTGTACTATTTATTTCCCTAGACCTAAATTCACCCAATTTGTTAATACCCTAACATTCCTCTTTTGTTGTGACCAGTTCTGTTTATTTTCTCTGTGATTTTAGTTTGTTTAGACTTTGCAAATGAACAGATCATAACAGAATTTCTCTCTGATTATAATAACTTATAATAACCTTCATGTTGTTCCATTCATATTTTTGAAAACAGCAATAACCTATTCCTCTTTTGGTTGAGTAGGATCCCATTACACAAATTCATATATAGTGAAGTGGTACATATATATGTGTATATTGGTACATGTATACATAAATATATAGTATGTTTCTATATCTTGCTGATAAAAGGTTTGCTTTCAAATCTATTATAAATACTATTTATAATAAATACTATTTATAATAATTACTATTAGAAATAACATTCCAGCAAGTAAAAGTATGCATATATTCTTCAAAATAAATATTTTTGTTATTTTTGAAATAGACTCAGAGTAGAATTTGTAGATCATGTGGGGAATCTATTCTTAAATTTTAAGGAACTTACTTGAAAAATAAAGTTCTGTAGAGGCTGTCCAATTTATATCTATACCGGCATAGCACCAGGTTTCCTTTTCTCTGCATTCCCACCAACGTTTCTTTTTTCTTTAATAATGACCACTCTTTCAGAACAGAGGGGATATCTCATTGTAGATTTGATATTTGTTTTTACTAATGAGCAGTGATCATCTTTTACTGTATGTTAGTCATCTCTGTCTTGAGGAAAATGTCCATTCAGTTTCTGCACGTTTTCTAATTAATTTTTTCTAAGTTGTATTAGTTATTTGTATATTTTAAAAAATTAACCTTCTATTGCATGCTTTGCAAATATTTCTTCAATTCTGATTTAATTTACTGATTAATTTGCTATTTAATTAATGTATTGATTAATTTCTGATTTAATTTTCTACTTTTAACAGTTTTTGTTGGATTCTTTAGGATCTTTTACATATATCATGTGCAAACAGGTACAACTTTACTGGTCCCTTCATAATTTGAATGCCTTTTTTTTCTCTTACTTGATGATTATGGGTAGAAATCCTAGAATATGTAGAATAGAATGATAATAATGTCACACTTATCATGTTTCTGATTTTTGTGGAAGAGCTTCCAACCTTTGACCTTAAATATGATTTTAGTTGTGGATATATCAGCTGTAGTATATACCTTCTAAACCCACTTTCTCATGAAAGAATGTTGAATTTTGCATGCTTTTGCTATAACTAAAGTCAACATATTAATTATTATAGTTCATCAATACATCACATTTACTTGGTCTATAGGCCAAGGATATGGAGCTTTCAATGTTGCATTCAGTGCAATTATTTTATTGAGAAAGATTCCTGATTTATGTAAAGTTGTGTGACTTCTCTGAAAGGAGGATTTAGCATATCAGTCATTTTTCTTTGCCTTGACAAATATAACACACATTTTTCAGAAGGAAAATACAACGGTGTATGGCCTGTGTTTGTTAGAAAAGGATTTGAAGCCTACACTGAACTGAGCTTTGTTCACATTACATTATTCTGTCAATAAACTTCAAAAGCCCTTTAACTTTCCTCAGGCTGCCTAACCATTCATTCCCTTTGGAAAAGCCAGTGTAGCTAACAATTCACAAACACAAATGATTAAAAACACCTACAGATGTAATGAGAAGAATAAATATGCCCTTCCAGAATTTGATCTACCTCTGCTTGTCAAAACATATAAATTGTACTGGATTCAGAGTCATAGCCTCATTTTGTCATCTTGCCTCCGTCTCCCTTCTCTCCTCTCATCCTCCCCTGTTAACTCCTTATCATGGCCTTGTGGCATAAGAATCAGGGGGCTTTAGCTTTCACAGCTGGCATGTACTCTGGTCTGTATGGCTTGCATCTGCTCTTGGCTTTGGCTTGTGTGCCTTCTTGAGGCCACAGAAATGCAACTAACAAGAAGCACTGAAATGGAGAGATGTGCATTGAATGGTGTTTAATTCCGTGTTCATATGCAATAGAGAATGGTAGCACCACCCATGAGACATGTTGTTCCTGGGAGAATTGTATTGTGTTAGTCTCCTGTTCCACCTCATTGGAACACAGTCTCTCGCTGTCTCTTCCAGAGTTACGCTCCTAACCATGGTTCAGTTCCTTTCATGTCGGAGTTGCTGTGGAAAAGCCTCTCTCATTAGCAGAGTCTAGTGCTATGAGAGCTGAGAAACAAGAATAAAGACCTAAAGGGAAATATTTACATGTAAAAGAATACAGAATCCTGGGGCTTTATCTTCTTTAATCAGCCTCTCAAAGTTAAAGTGCTATTTAGTTAAGAGATATGTCATCAGATTTGCAGAGGACTTCAGTGAGCTCTTTCTTAGTTTTTTTTATTATTACTTAAATTTTGTTTTTTGGACCACATCTGGTGGCGCTCAGGAGTTACTCCTGACTCAGGGCTCAGAAATCGCTCCTGGCAGGCTCGGAGAACCACATGAGATGCCGAGAATTGAACCCAGTCTGTCCTGGGTCATGTGCATGCAAGGCAAATACCCTACTGTTGTGCTATTACTTCAGCTGACCCCTCCTTTTTAGTCTTGACCAGTTAGTTCTATGAGAGGGACTTTACCTAGAGCCATCTCTCTTTGCTCAGTTGATGCTATGTGCCAGACGTTACCTTCGTTGAGTTTTGTCAAATCATTTAATCCTTAAACGGCTTCTGTAATTCTCAGTTTGTGGAGGAGGAAATAAAATCATCTCAAAACATATATTTTTTTAAATTTTAGCTAGAGGTCATGTACCTAGGACATGACTAAATGAAGCAGAACCAAGTCCATGTGCTCTCTGGTGTTAGCTTAACTTCCTTGGATTCTTCCTCCTGTCTCAAACTCGCTCCTTATAGCAGTACTCAACCCAGCTACACCATTGCCTGCTAAGAACCACTGATGCCCTTCTCTCTCCATGCCTTTGCTCAGTCCTTGGATGCCTTTGGTCCTTCTCTTTCTGTTGAAACCTATTCATCATCCGTGGACAAGCGCACAAGCTGTCTTTATTGAATTACAGCAGTCTCCTCCATCAAGATTTTCATGCTTATTCCAGTTATCAGAATTTCTCCACCTCTGTGTCCAAGAAACACTGTTATCATTAGATCCTGTCACACAAGCATCACTTTGTCCTTCCGTAGCTCCGTCTTCCAATTTGTATCTCTATCATCTACCCGCTCATTGGCTATAGAGCACCTACATATTCATCCATCTATGTACCTCTACTTTTCCTTTGGTAATGTTATGCTTTTTGCTTTAGTTTTCTTATATAGGTCAGATATTTCTCTACCACTCTTTCTACAATGTTCCTGGCCTCAGGCTTAGAGCATAGACCATTTCATATATCCCACCATCTCCCTCACCTACTGAACTGACTCTAGCATATCAGAAAGTGCTTAACAAAGCTTGTGGATTCACTTGAATTGAAAGGGCCTCATGGAACTTTCAGCCATCACTTTTTTGCATTTGAATATTTGAAACAAGTGTTTGAAATGCATTTTTCCCCCTTGTAAGAGTCTTGGTGCCATGGCAACCAAATTGGTTTGACTTAGAAGTATGCCTTAGGAGCTGAAGGCTTTTTCTTCTACCTGCTGTTATAAAAATCTTGCTCTGTGTCGCTTTCCATAAAAAGGCTATTGTTTCCCCCAGCTAGATCTGAGTAATTAGAGCCCTTCACTCAGCTCCCTCTGGCCCTATTTTTTACCAGGTTACCTGTTGTGCCCATCCTCTCATCTGGAAATGATAAATTATTTTGAGATCTGTAATCATAATGTCAGTAGATCAACTGTGATCCTTCATGGGATGCTCTCTGGCTCCAAATTCAAAGTCTCGAACTCAAATGCCAGATGTGTTGAGAAAAACATCTGACAAGCTGTGCTGCTTCTAGACTGGACACAGCTGGCTGTTAAGAGTGCTGACTCTTGGTCTCTGAATCTCATACTCTGCTTTTACAGAGGTCACCGCTGTCATGGCCCAGATGCAAAATAAAATTTTTGGTTATCTCTACCTAGATTTTCATTTTCTAGCTGGACACTTTATGGGAATTGTCCTATCAGGATGTTGGCAGCTTTGGTGCAAGACAAGCAAGGCTGTGAGCCAGGAGAGAGAAAGTCAAGTACAACATCTAGAGAAATGGTAGAGAAAATTGGAAAATTGGAACCAAGGCAAAGTCAGGTTGAAGACAACTTTGGCCAAGCAAGACTCCAGATATGAGAGCTTTGGAGTGAAACTTTCCCATGATCAGAGCAATAACAATTAACGGTAGACTTTTTTTTAGTCTGTACCATCTACATTATCAGAGGATAGTTCTTAAGGTCTTATTAGTTCTAGAGGTCTCTATTTTTTTCTCTTCTTAAATTAACCATCCCATCATAAAAAAGCAAGTCATTATAAATCCTGTGTATTTCTAGTCTATCAATCAGATGACAGAATTTCAATGTGGCATTTATCTTCTTTGAATCTTATTTCCATATCTGTAAAATGGACTGAACAAGACTTGCTTTATCAGCTGCTGACTGGTCTTAGGTGTGGTCTGCAAAAGTCCTGGCATATCAAATTATAGAGCTCTCCTTAAGGAAAATAAACACTGGTGCTACATCAATGAATGGAATTCCAATATATACTTCCAGACCTGTCAGATAGTGATACAATTATGATTCTAAATTATATTTGGTCTGCTTTTTAACCTGGATAAGTTTCTAGGAGGTTATTTGCTTTTTATATTCTGGGTCAAATAGTATGTAATCATGGCAAAAGGTATCACAATTATTTAATTGTACTTCAGACCCACACCAATTAAATTGATTCCCTTGAATGGCTCCAGAATTTAATTGGGGGCATTGGTGGTAGGAATGTTGCACTGGTGAAGGGGGGGTGTTCTTTTTATGACTGAAATACAACTACTAACCTATTTGTAATCATGGAGCTTAAATATATTATTAAAATAAATATATAAAAACTAAAGTGTGAAGATAATACTGTAAGTGGCATAAATGAAAAGCAAACCCTTGTCTAGAGAACCTATACAAATATCACATACATATCTGTAATGTATAAAATAAGTAAATGCATATATTTTGTAGTTAGAAACAAGACAAATGGAGGAAAAGATGAGGGATCAGATTGCAAGGTAACAAAACAAAAGCAAAACAACATTTACACAAACTTTAAAAAAATGGTGTGGGTATTATCCTACCAGCAAATAAATATATGTAAAATATAAATAAAAAATTTAAAAATAAGATGAAGCAAATAACACATGTTCAAAAAATTGATTCCAGATCTACATTCTCAGTTACTGGAATATTTTTTCTCCACTGACTGACAACTAAATATTTCTAACTTTTCATGTAGCTAGTGACCTCTATAATAGCCTTGTCCCATAGTTTTTGTTTCTGGATCAATCTATTCATCCAAATATTTAATACTTATCTACAAATATATATTATTGAGAGTAGTTGGTCATCTATTCTGCTAGATGCTTTGCACGTTTTAGATCCTTTGTGCCCGTCTACCTTTGCTTTCAACAAACAGCTCATAATAAAGAGACATGAGAGATGGCCTGACCAAAAAATGGCATGAAAAAAAGCCTTAACACAGGTCAACTATGCCCCTTTGGGATAGGTTGAAGTTATATCTTGTAGCCTGAATTGAATCTCACAGGGGTTATCAAGCTTGACAGTGAATGTGTGCTCTGACTTGCAATGAAATGGCGATGTTACAAGCGAGAGCGTATGAACATACTGCATTAAGCATCCGATGAACAAAAATGTAATTGTAACAGCATTTGCTAGTAGCTTTGCAGCTATCTCCAAACTCTCAGGGACCTATGGAAGCTACATTCAGCTGTCTTATGGTAGTGGCCTGAGGTGGACATACCCAAATGCCCTACTTGCTGTGCTCTCTCTCCAGCTGTGAAAGGTACAGCCCACTGATTCTTATGCCACAAGGCCAGGGCTCATAATAAGGGTTCAGCAAGGGGAGGGGAGGGATGAGAGGAGAGAAGGACAAGAGAACAAGTGGCTGCAACAGAGGCAAGATGACAAAACAAGGCTCTATCCAGATTAGAGCTACAAAACAATGCTTCTTATTTCTCAACCACAGTAGCAACAATAGAATGCATGGTTAATTTTTTAAAAAACAATCTTGGATATGTATTATAATTATCATGCCAGTAAAATCTAATCTGCCTCGCTCTATTTAAGCAAGAGATATCGTATTAAATATAGTAACGTGAAGATGACTAGACTTTTAGAAGCAGAGTTGGCTTAGAGTCTCAGGAGTTTTTCATATTGGCTGTAAGAATGTATCTTAGGGGGCTGGAACGATAGCACAGCAGTAGTGTGTTTGCCTTGCACACAGCTGACCCAGGATAGAGCCGGGTTCAATCCCCAGCATCCCATATGGTTCCCCAAGCCAGGAGTGATTTCTGAACTTGTAGACAGGAGTAACCCCTGAGCATCACCAGGTGTGGCCCAACACCCCCTCCCCCAAATGTAGCTAAATTACAAAATGATTCTAAGTCTTAGCTTTTTCAGCAGTGAAATGAGCCTTAAGAATTTGGCCCAAGAGATACAGCAAATAAGGCATTGGTCTTGCTCATGGCCCACATGTGTTCAATCCCCAGCATCCTTTATGACCCCACTGAACATGGCAAGGAGTGACTACTGAGTGTGGTGCCAGAAGTAAGATTGAGCACGATCAGGTGATGCCCCAAAACAAAAGTGAGAGTTTGTGTTAAATTTGTGTTTAATTGTATTTTGGGGCCACACTCACTGATGTGTAGTGGTTACTCTAGATTCAGTGTATGGTATTGGTGCTGGAAATATTGAAAACTGTCGAAAGCCCATTTGATTGGTACCATATATCCCCATTTCCATTCCTCTGAAGTCAGCTGCAGAAAATGAGAAAGACAAACTCATAAGGAGACAGGCAGACACAAATGGACTTTCCAAATTTAAGTCAGACTATACAAGTTTTAGGTTGCCTGGACAGTCATCAGTGGCCTCACAGACATGTCATTTATTCAATACAGTACTGCTCCCATACACCTCAAACTAACGAGCCATTATTGACAGAAACATTAAGGACTGTTATAGTATCATTCAATAGGTACATGAAGACCAAAGATTGGGCTATTTTATATAGTTATCAAAAAGCACCATTGAAATACAGAGCAAAGTCATGACAATTTCTTATTCTATTTTTGCTTGTATAGTCCCTACATCTAAAAGATATTAAACAATTTTATTCAATACTAACCTGGCATATTTTTTGCAGTGGGAAGTATTTGTTATCTATTTTTTCATTTCCTGTTATTTCCTATTATTTTTTCCTGGGTACATTTATACAAAGTCTTTGCCTTCTAATACCTAAACTATCTAAGCTAGGGGCATATTCCATCCTTGGGTTTTTTTAAGGGCACAAATCTCACAAGGGACCATAGGGTGCCAAGTATCTAACTCAAGTCTTCTGATGCAAAGCACATACTCTCGCCCTTTGAGTCTTATCTCCAAGCCTGTCTTAATTTTTTTGGTTTGTTTGTTTTTGTTTATTTTTTTATTTTTGGCCACACCCGATGATGCTCGGAGGCCATGTCTGACTGTGCGCTCAGAAATTGCTCCTGGCTTGAGGAACCATATGGGATGCTGGGGGGAGAGAATCAAGGTCAGTCTTAGGCTAGTGCGTGCAAGGCAGATGCCTTACCCCTTGTGGCATGACTCTAGCCCCTGTCCTAATATGTTTAATGAGGTAGTTTATATGCCATAGATTGAATCGTGTGAGGATGTTGCACTGGTGAAGTGGGGTGTTCTTTTTGTGACTAAAACCCAACTACAGTCATGTTTGTAATCATGGTGTTTAAATAAAGATAAAAATGATAAAAAAAAATAAATGAATGGTGTGATCCTTCCAAATTCATAGGCTGAACACCAACTTCCACTTGTGATGGCATCGGGAGGTAGAGATTTGGATGGTAATTGACTCAAGAGAGTGGACCCCTCATGAACTCTTTTAATCCCAGGATGCAATGGGCTGTGCTTTTTTTTTCTATGATTCACTATTTTCTTTTGCCTTTTATTTTTATTTATTTTCTTTTACAAGACTTTCACAGTTGTATTTTAAGCATTTAGTGACAGTGAATTAGGGCCATTCCCACCACCAGCGTTTCATTTTTAATTAATATCTTTATTTAAACACCTTGATTACAAATATGATTGTAGTTGGGTTTCAATCATGTAAAGAACACCCCTCTATACCAGTGCAACATTCCCATCACCAATGTCCCAAATCTTCCTTATCTCCACCCCACCCTTTCTGTACTCTATAGACAGACTTTCTGCTTCCCTCATTCATTCACATTGTTATGATAGTTCTCAATGTAGTTATTTCTCTAACTGCACTCACGACTCTTTGTACCACCAGTGTTGACCTCTCTCCACTCTAGTTCCCCACACGCATTCCATATCTCCACCACTAGCCCTCAGGACTACCAGTGTACAGGGTCCATTTTGTGTTTAGCTTGTTGTAGTTTGGGTTGGGCTTTTGCCTTCCATGCTACTAGCCTGGGTTCTGTAATATTATTGGCATCCCCTATAATCACCCGAGTCCACTGGAGTAATTCCTGAGTGCAGAGCCAGGAATAACCTCTTGGTTTGTTTCCCAAACAAGCAACAAACCAAACAATATTTGAGAGAGAGTGAGAGAGAGCTTCTCCTCACTTTCGCTGGGTGGAGCCAGAGCAAGGAACAGCTGATGAAGCCAGATGGAAGCACTCACCATGCACCTATTCTTGATTTTGGGACCTCCAGAAGGTTGAGAAAAAAAATTGTATTTTTTGTAAACTAGCCAGTCCACTGTATTCTTTTGGCTTGAATAGAGAGTAAACAAACATCACTTGAAACATGGCAAGCACTTGCGAAAGGCCAGCTATTGTTATTTTTGTCACTGTTGTTAAGAATTTATTGTCTGGGGATGGAGAAGGGGTTGCTCTATTTTAGCTGGCAGATTAGAAGAGACTCATGTGAAACTCAGATATGTAGAGTAACTGGGGAAAGATGTTCTCTGAGAACCTGAAAACTTCCTATAAAGGAGGAAAATTCAACAGATAAATGCAGAAGATATAAGAGGCTCAGGTGAGGCCAAATAGGGAAGGCTTCTGGCCCCCGAGTTTGGGAGCGATGTTCTAAACTTCTCTTTTAAATTTACTGCAGTAGGATTGGCAGTAATAGAGAGCTCTGCTCACATATGGCCCGGAGAAAACAAGCAGATGCCAGCAAATATTGGTTGTTTTTTTTTTTTTTTGCTTTTTGTTGTTGTTGTTATTGTTGTTGTTGTTGTTGAAATAGGGTCTTCTCATAGTGAAGGCCCAGCTCTGTTTGAGTTTAAACAATGGAATGCAATTGTGTCACAAACGCCCTAATTAGGTTGTGGAACATTTGTCAGCACAGAAAATTCACTCATTTTGTTTTTAAATCAGAAATTCACTTTCTCAGGCAATAGTCCCCTCTTAACCCTAGAAATGAGTCTGGCTACGACAATTGTACTGAACTTACCTGCTGTTTCATACAAATGGCAAATCATAGTTACTTCTTTTCTACCACCAGATACTTTGGCTCAACATATGCTTTTAAAATTGTTCATGACATTGGACACAATTAAAAGGTGTTCCTTTTAATACATGGATGACATGGAATCTATTATGCTTAATGTAATAAGTTAGAGGGAGAGAGATAGACACATAATAGTCTCATTCATCTATGGATTTTAAGAAAAATTAAAAAAATTATTGTAATAATGCTCAGAGACTATAGAGATGAGGGCAAGAAGGACCAGCTCACCATATAAAACTCACCACAAAGAGTGATGAGTGTAGTTAGAGAAATAACTACACTAACAACTACCATGACTATGTTAATGAGTGAGACAAGTAGAATGCAAGGGGTGGAGAGGAGGGAAGATGAGGGGCATTGGTGCTGAAAATGTTGCACTGGTGAAGGGGGGTGTTGTTTGTATGACTAAAACTCAACTACAAATATGTTTGTCATCATGGTGCTTAAATATTTAAATATTTTAAAAAAGAATATATGTTTACATTTGGAATTATAAAAAAAATAATTGCTGACAATATTCCTTGGAATGAATCTCCCACCATTTTTAAGTCTCCTTTTTTGGATTTAAGAGCTCTATTTTTTGTGGCTACTACTCTCTTTTGTATATGTTTTAAAGTCATTCCATATATCATTTGATAGCTAACAGGCAAGTCTGCCTCTGGGGAAAGAAAGTAACTGAATGACTGAATGTGGCAGATTCCTTTTGCTGAGGGAAAGTTCTGGAGAGATAGAACTGTGAGTTACAACTACCTATATGTAAAACTGGAGGAGATGAAAGACTTGATCTGATGGGCACATCTGTGTGGTAGACTGTGTGGTATGTATGTATGTATGTATGTATGTATGTATGTATATATATATGTATATATGTATGTATATGTATATATAGCATTTGTTATGCATAAGAAATTTCTTTCTTTCTTTCATCTTTCTGTCTTTTTCTTTCTTTCTTTCTCTCTTTTCTTTCTTTCTTCTCTTTCTTTCTCTTTATTTCCTTTCTTCCTCTTTCTTTCTTTTCCTCTTTCTTTCTTTCTTTCTTTCTTTCTTTATTTCTTTCTTTCTTTCTATCTTTCTTTCTTTCTTTCTTTCTTTCTTTCTTTCTTTCTTTCTTTCTTTCTTTCTTTCTTTCTTTCTTTCTTCTTCTTCCTTCCTTCCTTCCTTTCTTCTTCTTCTTCTTCTTCCTTCCTTCCTTCCTTCCTTCCTTCCTTCCTTCCTTCCTTCTTCCTTCCTTCCTTCCTTTCTTCCTTCCTTCCTTCCTTCTTTCTTTCTTTCTTTCTTTCTTTCTTTCTTTCTTTCTTTCTTCTTTCTTTCTTTCTTTCTTTCTTTCTTTCTTTCTTTCTTTCTTTCTTTCTTTCTTTCTTTTCTTTCTTTCTTTCTTTCTTTCTTTCTTTCTTTCTTTCTTTCTTTCTTTCTTTCTTTCTTTCTTTCTTTCTTTCTATGTTTAGGTTACACCTGGTGGTACTCAGGGGTTACTTCTGGCTTTGCGCTCAGAAATCATTCCTGGCAGGCTTGGGGGACCATAGGGGATTCCAGGAATCGAACCTGGGTCCATTCTGTATTGGCCACATGCAAGGCAAACGCCTTACCGCTATCTCTCCTGCGCTGTCCCTGGTGCTATCTCTCTGGCGCCTAAGAAATTTCATTCTCTGACATCATGATTTCTCCCAGAAGCTTTTGGTTTTAGAGCACATCCAGAAGTACTCAGGGTTAGGGTTGTTACTTTTCACTCAGTGGCTGCAGGTCATTCCTGGTTTGCTCAGGGGAACATCTGTCTACTGCAGGGTTTGAACCCAAGACTCTTCCACTCAAAGTATGCATTTCAGCCTGTTAAGTGTTCTCTCTGTTCCTTTCCCAGAAATGTTGTGGTTGTTTCACATGTATGTCTATTATTCACCTCAAATTAATTATTGGGTATCAAATGAGTGAGTTGAAGGTGGGTTTTATTTTTTAAACATACCAATATCTGGCTGTTCCAACATCATTTGTTGAAAAGTTCTTCCCTATTGAATTTCTTAGAGCCTTTGTTGAAAATCAATTGACCACATATGTGTGGGTCTATTTTTGTACTCTATTCTGTTTCATTGATCTATTTATTCCTACATGAGGCAGTGTTTTGAAAGAAATCTGGCAGAAACAGCATAACCCTTCTAGATCAGAAAGTACTTTGGTAGCTTAGGGGGAAGCAAGGAATGTAGGATGAATAATACAGATAGATGTGTTTAGGCAGAACCAGAATATAATGGTTCTTAATGACCAAAATGGAAAGTTCTTGGCATGGATTCAGGCTGTACGCACGATGATTGCACACTGGAATCAGTTGAGCAGGCTTACTGCTGAAGTCTAGTGCCACCTGGATATTCTCATGTGGTTGCTATGGCCATGATTTGATCTTCAACAAAATTATTAGGAATATTGAAAGAGGGCCTGAGAGATAGCAAAGCAGTAGGGTGTTTGCCTTGCACCCTTGCCCAGGGCAAACCCAGAATATGGTGATTCGATTTCTGGCATCCCATATGGTTCCCTGAGCCTGCCAGGGATGATTTCTAAGCACAGAGCATGGGGTTATCCTGAGCACCGCCGGGTAGGACCCCAAAACAAACAAACAAAAAGGAATATTAGAAGATGTTAGGAATTTTAGAAGCTCTTCTAGATGATTCAAATAAGGAGTAATATGTGAGAATCTCTAGATTAGACTATACCATACTAAAATCAGTTCTGAAATCTTAGTTACTTAACCTCATAGAAATTAATTCCCATCAGATATTTATTATAGAAATACATTTATTCCTCATACCACTACTGATATGAATTAAAGGACTATGCTGGACAGTTCTTTGGGAAATTTCCAAGACACCTAAAACATAATGTTAGAGAAGGAAGTTTCTTAGGCATAATAAAAGTTATACATATACCATACAGTATACCACACAGGTTTTTATATTATAATTATACCATATGTAATTGATGCCTTTCAGGGATCTATGCATTGGATTAGGGCTCTGAAAAGATATCACAGCACATTGCAAGACTGACCAAGATGTAGTCATATCTTTTCCATTCTGTCAAGAGTACTCCATCAAACAACCTAACCTAGCTGCAAGGGAGTTTGGGAAGTGTTGTCTTTGCTAAACATGTGTTCTGTGTGGGTATGCCTGAGAAGATGTGGAACTGAGCAGCATAAAACTTAATTTTTGGGACTTGGAGCCATTATATATTGAGTAGAGTGTTTGCCTTGCATGTTGCCAACCTAGATTGATTACTGTCATTCCGTATGTTCTCCCAAGCACCCCCCGGGAGTAATTCCAACATATCAAGAGTAATCCCAAGCAGAGTCAGAAGTAACCCCTGAGTATTTATGGGTCTGACAAAAAAAACACCCTTATTTTTCATGAGAGGTGTGATAGCAAAGCTACTTATAGCAAAGCTATTAAATTCATGAATTTCCATTTAAGATTCACCTTTACCTCTTTTTTTGGGAAGGAAAACATCTAGTGACACTCAATGGTTACTTCTAGCTCTACACCCCTGGCAGGCTTTGGGGACCATATGGGATGCTGGGGGGTCAATCCTGGGTCAGTCATATACAAGCCAAATGCCCTACCTGCTATGCTATCACTTTGACCCCATCTCTGTCCTTTTCTACATGGATTATCTAGAACAGTATTTCTCAGCCAAAAAACATATGGCTTCCTATGAATCCCTAAAATAGTCCAAGGAAATCACAGGTGAAAATCATGTGAATGATGGGAAGGCATAACCTGAGAACAGACCCTAACTAGTAGGAATTGGAGGAGGGGATCTACAAGAAGACAATGTCTAGAGCATTTCTCAACATTTCAGATTATATATCTGTAACAAAACAATAGGTAAGGATATGTTAGGAGTTGCCTTGAAAATGCAAATAATTATGTACAGATACCATTATGGCAAGAATACACATCAAAGATTTACTTAGTATTTTTATCTATAGAAATCTCTTAGGAATTACTTGGCAGATATGGGGAAGCCATGGGTCACTCTAGCCCAGCTTCTTCCCCTTCTAGTCCATATCTTGCTATGGACTATGGAAGTCTTTGGAGAAATCTGATCATAAAAAATAAATCAGTTCTGTAACATCTCCCTACTTCCCACACCTGTTTGTGAACCTCACGTACCTTTAAACTTTCATTGTTTCGTGGGAGAAATGTCAAGTGATTTGAGAATATATAAAAAGCTTCTTAGAATTTCTAGTCCCAGGTTCATTCACTAGAGCCAGAGCGATAGTAGTGGATAGAGCATTTGCCTTGCATGCAACTAACTTGAATCCTTGTTATTCTATGTACCTCCCTGAGCCTACCAGGAGTAGCACAGAGCTAGGAGCAAACCTTGAGCATTGCTGGGTATAGCTTTGATAAATAGTGCTGCAATGAACATATGCATATATGTATATACATTGGGATAGATGCCAATGAGTAGAATTGGTGGGTCATGTGGATGTTCTGTTTTTAATTATGTGAGAAAGTACCATATTATTTTCTATTGGTTCTTAATCAATTTACCTTCCAATGGGCAGATAATAAGGGTTACTCTTCATCCCCTCCTTGCAAATTGATGCTCATATTTTAATTTTATTAATACACCATTCTCACTGGTGTGAACCAGTATCTTATTGATATTTTAATTTTATTCCCATAACAATCAGTGGTTCTTATCCCATTTTTATATGCCCAGCCCATTGATCATTGTATCTCTTTTCCAAATGAAGTGAAAATTTTGTCTGATTTATTATTTTTTTCTCCTCTTCTCAATAAGCTACTTCATCACCCAGGGTGTTAGTATCTCCACACCCATAGGAAATGAAGGTGGTAAAATTAGCACCTTTTTCTAATCTTTTGACAGGAAGGAAATCATACAAGCTAGTTTGCTTCCCACTGGGTAATCCCACAACATGAAAATGAAAGAATACCATCAACCCATGATGTCAATGCTGTGGTCTTCAAGATTTTGAAAGATTGCTGATATAATATGCTCAAGTGAGGACAGAAGTCACACTTGGCCTTTGATAACTAAGGGAGGCTTATTCTTTATTGTGGTACAAAAGGAATTGTAGGTCCATGCAGGGTGAGAGTGGGACAGCATCTGTTTAAAAACACACATTTTTTATTATGCTATAACAAAATCTACTTGTCTTGACTAAAATCATTCGGCCACTCTGGATTTTATCCCTCTTATGCTCATTTATACAAACCAGTGGAAACTAACATTGGTTTTACACCAATTGAAAGCTAACAATGGAATTCATTAAGGCAACACAAATAGAGTGAAATTGTGTCATTGAATTGTGTTCTGATTTCTAAAGTGGTGACGTCTCTCCTTCGAAGACGTTTGTACTTACGAGCTCCCAGAGCCAAGATTTGACAAAAGGGACTGACCAAGAGACCATGTACTTGAGGCAGGAGGTGGAACTTGGTATGGGACTACTTAAGTAAGTGCCTATTACTCCCTCCAGGGAAATCCTTGCAGCATTCTATTTTAAGGCATTTTCTGGCAGGGAACATTTATCTTTGAGTGACTTAAAAGTTCTTTTAGCCATGGGAAGGCTGAACTAGAGATGACTGAGCGATTAACTACTAGGGTGATAAGAACTATAGCATTTTCTAGGGAGAGGGCTAAAGATAGCAAATTCCACTTGGTGTGCTCATTATCAGAATGCCTGGGGAGTCCACTCATATAACTTGACCTTCACAGTGTAGCCAGTCCTTACACTCATTTGCCAGTTCTTCTTTTCTAAGTCGTATAGCTCTACCTTGCTAGGGTTTTACAGCTGGTACCTGGGCTGCATGGTTCTCCATTCAGGGCATCCTTTGAAACCCATGAAACAGTATATGAATACATAAGCCTGGTCTTGCACACAATTCTAAAATTGTCTTTATATGGCAAAGTTCTTCCAGATTCTATTTCTTTTTTTTTCTTTTTTTTTGGTTTTTGGGTCACACCCGGCAGTGCTCACGGGTTACTCCTGGCTCTACGCTCAGAAATCGCCCTTGGCAGGCACAGGGGACCATATGGGATGCCAGGATTCGAACCACCGTCCTATCTCTCCAGCCCCTCTTCCAGATTATTTATCTTGGTCATTATTATCAAGATATCAAGTTGGTTATCAAGATAACCCAACTACTCAATAGAGCTATTCATTTGAGGAAGAAGTAGATCATTTATGGTTTATAAGACCTGTACTATTCCACTTGTGTTTTGCTTTCTTTTTATGGGGGTGTGTGGGAAAAATGAGCTACACCCAGAAGTGCACATGGGCTTGCTCTTGGTTCTTCAGAGCTTGGGAGACCATAGTTGAACTCAGGCTTTCATGCTGTCATGGTCCTTCTCTCTTGAGAGTTTCTCTCAATTGAATTCTCTCTCCAAGGCTCAATTCAGTCTTTTACTCCTTAAAATCATTCTTGACAGTTCAGACTCAGGGGTATCTCACTCAATTGATCTCTAATTGTGCCTGCAATATTCTTGGTTGACTTATTCTAGGATGCCAGTATGGGTCTTTGTCCCCCTTATACTCATTGCTTCCCAACTTCAGCATCCTCTGACCTGTAGGGTCAGAGGTGGTGAGCATGGGGATTCTATGAGGTGTGATATAGATGTCATTCATGCTCTTGTGAACTATATTTGACCTTTTTTATTCAATGTCTCTATTTCACTTATAAGCCTGCCTTTATTATATTATTTTTTGGAGTGCTAGGGCACTGGTAGGTATAATAATCAGTGTTTTCAGATTGCCTGGGACATAGCATATCTCAAATCAAGGAACTCGGAAAGTGAATTGTTAAAATTAGGATAGAATTTCAGCACTATTTTTTTTTTTTTTGCCCCAGGGAAGGGCATAGAGGCAGAGGTGACCTAGTGAGTTTTTGGGAACTGCAGGGATGTTGGTGTGGTCAAAAGGAAAACTGCATATGAAAATGGGGAGAGAATAGAGCAAAGAGTATATGTAGGCACAGATAGATCCTAAAGGACTTATCTGCTGAGCTCATGCTTTTAAACTCCATTCTGCATTCCTTGCATTTTTGTTTCTAAAAGTAAAAGACTCTGAAGCAACATAAATTTTCATAAGAGATACTTTCAAATTATGCTTTGTATTTTTTGTTGAATGCTATGTAAAATAACGACATAGATTTATAATGTTTAGATAAAGAACCTAAATTAAGTAAAGTACATTTATACTAAATTATGAACACAAAGATATTTTTATCCATAATTGATTTTTTGTGTTTTGGGGGGGGTTACATCTGGTAGTGCTCAAGGTTTACTCAAGTATTACTCCTGGCTGGGTTTCAAGTAAACTATCAGGGGTTCTAGGCATCAAACCCAGGTAATCAGCATACAAGAAATGCCTCATACCCTCTGTCAGCCTGATACATAAACTATTGAAAATAGGCATTCTTCAGGTCTGGCATGAGCAGAAAAAAATTTTAGGGTGGTAATTATACATTCCTGGATATTACTAAAAATCTTCAACTTTTATTTCTACAGACTTTAGCATAATATTAATCTTATTTGGTTAAAATGTGAGCAGGTATTTACATCTTTACATATGGCACCCTAGAAAGATTTTAAGCAAGAAAGTTTGCTTTTAGCTCTTTTTGAAAAGATATTAACAGTCCTGGGAAAAGGAGATGTAATTGGTGAATAAGGGAAGGAGAAGCCCCAGCTGGTTGTGAAGCTGTAGGCAAGAATTCCAGTGAAAAATTGTCCGGGACATATATCTGGAGAATGGGAAGGAAAAGTGTGCTGTGAGTGAATACTGGGTCTGTGTTGACACAAGTGATGTAGTGCTGATAATGTTGCTGTCACTGGACTTTGAAGGACATAGGGAAAAGCTCAGAACAAATGCAGTTTTGAGCCATCACAGTTTGGGAATATATCACATTGGAGGCAGCTTGATTAGGCAATTCGTGCTCTTAGGTGAAGAGGACTGATGGTTATTGTTGGTGTCTTCCAATTATTGTCTTCCGAATTTCACATTCAGTAGCATGGACATCCAGCATATTTTCACAGAGTCCACGGTGCATACTTAAGTTTCCACCTGAAAAACAAGGCATCAGTGAGTCTCTTGTTACCTTAGAGGCAGAAAACCAAAGGGATATTTACTCTTTGGACTTTGTCCCTGTTTGATAGGTAAAGATCTGACCCCTTAATTTGAAATCTATGTCTTCTTTGGGAAATTTTGCCTTGCTGGTCTGTAAATTAGTATTTTTGTGTTGGGCCAGATCCTAAATTGTGTTCAGTGGTTCTGGGGGCTGCTTATAACAATACTTGGATGTGCAAGCCTGCAGTTCTGTCCTTGGCCAGGAACCAGGTGTTGTGAGTGGACAGCAGCGTTCTGGCCAGTCGAGCTACACCTGGCTGATCTAGGGATCACATGTGTCTGTGTTCTTTCCTTTTGAACTATTCTCGAGGCTGCTAAAATTTTATTTGGACTCAGACTAAAGAAGGATGCCTGACTACTATCTATAATACTATATAGTTTCTACATAGACCTTCAGGGAAACAGTGACTTAAATCTTCTATAGTTACTTGAAAGGATAAAATATGGGATGGCGGCATTATCATTTGAGCCTTCAATTGCAATTAATTTTGTGGACACAAACTGAGTTCATTTTATTTATTGTTTGACTAATGTTTTTCTAAAAGTTGATTGGCTTGGTGACAGTATGGAATTTCCAAAGCTATCTAAGTATTTAATGGAAGAGTAATTATGAAATGTCTAGTGTAAAAACACTAATACATCAACCCTGATATGTTTCTTTCTAGAAGAAAACTAAACTATTTCCAAAGAAATTTAATGTGAACCAATCACTCAGCTTTTCTGTGTATTCTTCTACTTTTTCATCTGTATTAAGAATTGTTTTCTGCTTTTGACTCTTTCTGAATATGTAGTTCAGTGTTATGTATTTATTGTTGTGCAACTCTCTCTGAAATGTTTTTTGTCACTCAAAACCCGAAATATCTATCCAGTAATCAATCCCCATTCTGCCTCCCTTGGGTCGCTGGAAATCTTTATTCTACATTTAACCTTTATGAGTTTGACTGCTTTAGGTATCTCCTGAAAGCAGAATAAAAATCATTTTAAAAAAATCGGTTAACATAATGCCTTAATTAATTCATGTTTTAGCATGTGTCAGAAAATTTTTAAAGGATTGAATAATATTTTAAAGTTCAATCACATTTTTCCTTCCCATTCATTCATTGATAAAATATTAGGTCATTTCTACTTTGAGCTATTGTAAATTGATCTATCAACATAGATATGCACACAATTAGAAAAATAAAAGAGAGAAGTATATTATCAAAGAAATATGTATTAAAAATGAAATACTGAAAAAAAATGAAATACTGAAGTATTAGAAGTAAAGGACTGTCTGGTGCAAATGAGTGAAGATCATGGAGAACAATGTCTGAAGTTTTGAATTAGTAAGATAAATGAAAGCTTACAGGAGTGTTTTTTTAAACTAATCAAAACAGCAAAACAAAAAAAAACACAAAAAACAAGTATCACACAAGAATCATGCAAGAGACAGAGCGATAACTCAACTGGTTGGGCACATACTCTTTTGGAGACCCAGGCTTAATTCCTGTAGCACTACATTGTCCCTAAATTCTGAGTCAGGATTAGCCCCTGAGCACCATCAGGTACTTGTTCAGAAACAAAACAAAACCTTTCCAATAAGGGATGCTAATGTTTTCTGCTATTTTCCTTTTGTTTGGGGGCCACACATCTGGGTGTTCAGGGTTTATTCTTGGTTCTGTGCTCAGGAATCACTCCTGGCTCTATGTTCATGTGTGACTTTTAGCATCACTCAGAAAACATACAGTGTGAGAACCGAATATTGTTAAAATAGATTTTTATTTCTAACAAATGTCATGCTGATATGAATTGGAATAGATATTTGCAAATAGATTTTTAACAGTAATATTGTTTTGGGCCATATGTGGTGGTGTTCATGGCTTAATTCTAGCTCAGTGCTCAGGGGATTTTTCTGGAAGTGCTTGGGGGACTATCTGTGGTGCCGGGTGCAAACCTGGGTTAGTTATAGGAAGGACTCAGAGCCTTACTCCCCTATCTCCTTGGCCCTCATATTTAATCAAATTCCTTTTCTATTTAGTTTTGCAGTGCCAGAGAACATACCCAGTTTCTCACACATGAAAGGCTAGTGTGCTACTGTTAAGCGACATCCCTAGCTCAAGCAGTAATTAAATAAACAAATGTGTATTCCTCTTTTCATCATCTGACTCCTGGCAGAGTGTCTGTCTGTTCTTTTCTGTTCTTAAATAAATTAAATCACTTTAACCTCATAAAAAGTAAAAGGAAGTTAACAGGTTACTTTAGGATTGAAGGGATCAGGATAAAAAAGGTGGAAGAAAGAGATTCCATAGAGACAGCAATGCCTTGGGTTCTATATTTGTATATACTTCATATTATTTAAATATTTCAAGAGGAAAAACAAAGGCAAATATTTAGCTATAAGAGAAATAAAAACTGCAGAGCTAAAAATGTGACTCAGTGCAAAATGCATGGCTTGCCTGCAAGAGAACTAATTCAAGCACTGGCACCAAAAAACGATAAAATAACCTAAAACAAAATGCAACCACATTGTGCTCTTAAATTTTAAGTGAGCAGCAGATATATATTCAACATTTAACTTGTACATTTTTTAGAGTAAACTGTTGTTAATGCAAGAAAGGAATGGTTCTGAGTTATGTCAAAAATACAACTCAGAAGCATAACTTGAGCAACAGAGATTTGAAGTTGGAAGAGAAATAAGGAACGACTAAAGGCATACCTTTCTCAATTCTCACAGTGGGAAATTAAGAAAATATTGCTATAATAGGTGGCAGAAGAGAGAAAAAAACATGATGTCTAATGACAAAGAAGACAAAAAGGTAACTACACTGAGAACTATCCTAACAATGTGAATGAATGAGGGAAGTAGAAAGCCTGTCTAGAGCACAAGCGGGGGTGAGGTGGGGAGGAGGGAGATTTGGGACATTGATGATGGGAATGTTGCACTGGTGAAGGGGGTTGTTCTTTACATGACTAAAACCCAACCACAATCATATTTGTAATCAAGGTGTTTAAATAAAGATATTAATAAAAAGCACTTATGTCACTAAAATAGAAGACAAAAAGGAAACTAAATATAATTTTTAAAAATCCTAAATTAATAACTTGAGAAATAAGTATAGATTTGGTGAAAGAGATAATCAGTGGAAAACTTGAAACCAGAACATATAAATAAAAGTTGCTTTTGGGAAATGACAACTATGAAGTAGGAGACCGACATTTCTTTCATTCCTTTCTTGACTATTTGCCCTTAATGTTTATAGACGACATTGGTTAAAAGTAAATTTTAACAGACGCTAAAAACAAGACTTGGTAGCATAGTGAATGATGGAATAAAATGATATAGTGAAATATGGAAAATACCATGTGTAAAATTTAAAAAGATGTGCAAGATCACAATTTCATAAAATTTGTAGATTTATATATACAGAGACTTGTAATTTTGGCTGAACCTCAATTAAAAAAATAAAAATTACATTTTTCCCTAGATACACTCTGATATTTATGGGTTATTATATGCAGCTGTTTTACCTTTTAGGAATATTTATGAAAATGTAATGTGACAGTGAATTACATGAGAAAATAGCATCCTATAAATATGCTGCCTTAGCACAAGGAAAGGTCACTTTAGCTGTAAAAGAATTATACAATAAATTGGACCATTTATTTAGGCTACACTAATAACTTTTCAGTTTCTTTCCTTTTAGATATGTATATCATTGCTGGAAAAATATGATATTTGATATTGGTAAATAGATTTTATGTCACCGGATGAGCTGGCTTTGTTGCTATAAATCTGTGCTTTTATTACAAGTAGAATTTGGTGTTGGGAGAAAGAAGAATTTTTATCAGCTTTTAATGTGTTTATTTTTCTATAATGAAGGCAATCACTAAGAATAGCCCATTTATATCATCTGGATGGAACTTAAGGGTTGTTATTTTTTGGTTGGTCTGCATTTTTTGTTTATGTTTTCTTTATTTTTGCATTTTGGGGGGGCATACCCAGTAGTTCTCATGAGTTACTACTGGTTTTGCATTCAAAACTCACTCCTGGGAGGCTGGAGAGACATATGATATGCCAGGGATCAAACATAGGCAAGGCCAATGCCCTACTAGTTATGCTATTTCTCCAGCCTATGGTCTGTATTTTGGGACAGGTGAATGTCTTCAAATACCTATGTCTGAAACTTCCACTGAGCTACTTAATTGTAACTGTCCTAAAGTATTCAGAATCAAGCTGCTATTTAAGAAAAATTTCTCTAAAATATCCTACCAGGGGTCTTGAGATAGCTTGAGATATCTAGTTCAATCCCTAGAAATGCATATGACTCAGAGCACAGAGCCAGGAGTAAGCACTGAGCATCTCTAGGTATGGCCTCTAGACTAAAATAAAGCTTCATATCAAGGTACTTCTTTCTAGCTATTGTTTGTATGAGTCTGATGGAAGGTAAATAAAATCATTTTGATATTTTAAGTTCTCAAGTTCAGGAGGTAGGTATGCTGAAAACAGTTGGTTAATCATGTCTGAGGCATTCTTTAGAAGGAGCTGCTTTCAAGGCTGGCCCTTGGCTGGCATTTGGAAAGATAGCCCTAGATTCATTTTCTGAGAGTAGAGGGAATCCTATTGTAGCTCAGCTGTTGGCAAAGCAGTTAAAAAAAAAAACCACTGAGTTCAGCTTACTTCTTAGAGTAGTGGTCCTTGTCAGGCAGAGTACCCGTGTAACCCTATTCCAGTAGAATCCTATGTGCTGAATCTCTAAAGAGATCCTTGAAGAAATACTACACTGGTTTATTTCTGCATGCTGGAGGACTCAGCACACTGAGTGTATTCCCTCCGGAGGAGAGGGCATGGCTTCCTCACCTTGTGTATCTATTTTGGTCCAGTTGTTCCTCTCCTAAGCGTTTGTCATAAATCTTGGACAAGAGCTCCACAGCATGGATCCTTTTAGTGAAACTCTGAATGTGTTTGGGGTGGCTGATTGGGCCCCACAATCACTTGGCAGATTTATAATTTACTAGGATGGGTGCTTTACTTATCTTCCATCCCTCTAATCACCACCTCCTCACAAGATCTTTAATTTAGACAGCTTTCTAGCACACATATCTTCTAAGAAAGGACAAGAAAACTAATCGTTCTGGACCAGTATGTCTGTATAGAGGTTTCACTTTCCCTGCAGCTAACTTTGCCTTTGAACCATCTAAAAAAGACTTGCTGTTTTTCTTTCAGTGAAGTTGAAAAGTATGCACATATTTGATGAGTGGACCAAACAGGCCCATATCATGAAATAATAAGTCCTTACATGAGTAAAATAACTGTGTTTTTCTATTAATGCTCAAAGTCAAAGTCAAAGGACTTTAAGTTTCTTAGGGGTCTTAACCCAATGTGCTCGCATAGACGGGACTAAAAAAATGCTATAAATTCTTCTGCACTGTTTCAGCCATCTTTATCTTCTCTGCTCTGCTGTCTCAGCCTTGGGTTTTTATGCAGTGTTTCCTCTGCCTGAGTCACTGTTCTACCCATTCCTTATCTTGCTCACACTTATCCTTTGCCTAAAAGTTGTTTCCAGAAAAAGCTCTTGCCCCCCTAGTTCTCCTTACGTTCTGGGTTATGTTTTGTATTTTGTCTTCATATGGTCACCTCTGCACTAAACCAGGAATAATCCCTGGGTACTGCATAATGGCTGGAATGACCACCCCAAAATATTAAAACTCGAAGTCCACCTTGTCATTATGATTTCAGCCTAATCTGGTCTTGAATTTGTTGATTGAATCTGAGGTTGCATTGATCCATGAGAGCCTAGAGCAATAAAGTTGGAATATAAGTAGTTTCTTTGGAAGGTGATTGCATAAGTAGTAGTAATAGAGGAGTATAGAGGGAAGTAATTAAAGTTAAACCCACCTGAGGGAATAACAGTCACATCTGAGGACAGTGGGGGTCCATCCTGCTGGAAGCTTCAGACTGTACAGACCTGTTACAGCATTATTCTGAGAAATGAAGAATTGACTACTTACTTGGTCACTAATTTCCTTCTGTATTGTTTGAGGGTTACTTTCTGCATCATTAACTCTCTGATACTTCCATTCTGTTTCACTTCAGGACCCAGCAGGCTCCTGTGACTTGAGAATCCCCCTAGGACAAGAGTTGGAAATGCTTATCATAGCAAGCCCTCAGCTTCCCACGGATGGAGGTGGGGGTGTATAGATGGGTTGTCAGCAGCATCTGTTGTAGTCAGAACTGGATAAACTGAATGGAGGAGAATTCATAATGTGTCATGCCAAAAGGGATATTTTGTAGATACAGTTATGTTTCCATACATACATATATATGTATATATACATACACATGTATGTGCAGTTATTATGGTTTAAGTATTTTTAAGCATACACCAAGTCAGGGAATTGCTGGCGAAGTAAGTATGCATCAGATATATAGCTGTGGAGATCAGAAGCTCAAGTTGATTGTAGTGTTGGAAACTCAGAATAGGCCATTCTTTTTTTTATTTTTAAAATTTATTTATTTATTTTTAAATTAAATATTTTTAATATTTTTTATTGTGGCCTAAAGTGATGAACAAATCTTTCACAGGAATATTTAAGGTACGTAGTGACAATGAATCAAAGCCATTCCCACCACGAGGGTTGTCCTCCCTCCACCCCTTTTCCCAGCATATGTCCCATATCTCTCTCCTTTGCACCCCCCCCCAGAGTACTAGTGTAACTGTTCCCCTCTGTGTATAGCTTGTTGTAGATAGGGTATCAATTCTATTGTTATTGTTGACTCTGGGTTTGGTGTTTAAGTCTGATCATTTTTTAATTTCCACTCAATGTTTATATGGCTGTTTGGTCCTCGTACCTTTAAGAATAGGTCATTCTAAGAACCTGAGCATGTAGCTAATGCCACACCTGTGTCCTATGGTTCCATCTCTATCAAGAGACTGACTGTGGACTTGCAATGTGACACAGTGGCTCGTCTAATGTGAGAGGTTCTGAGTATGATCCCTGGCATAACTGAATAGACAGGAAAAAATAATGTTGCTGTCATTATATATACTTTGCATGCTCAGGAAACTTTAACCAGGTGGATTTATAACTAGAAATTTAACAAAAAATTTAAATATCCTGGACAGAAAGAGAATGGTTTGGTACTATGCCATAATCACAACTTGTTTCTGGACTTTAAATATTAAGGCAACTTTTCTATACCTACTAGTATTCTCCTCAGTGTTATGGTTATAATTTGACATCAAGGCTATTATAAAGACATAGGACACTTGCTCAGAATTTATTGAACATGTAAAAAATGCAATGTTCCTTAAGCCATTCCAGAGAAGGAAGAGCATTTTTATTTATTTTATTTTATTTATTTTTTGTTATTGTTTCCTGGCTTTGGGCACAGATGTCCTCACAGGCATAGTGTGGGTATGAATATATCTTTTTATTTTTAATTTTCTAAAATAATGTATTTTTTATTTAAACACCATGATTACAAGCATGCTTGTAATTGGGTTTCAGCCATAAAATGCATACCTAGTGAAACTTTTCCATCACCATTGTCCCCCATTTCTCTCCTTCCCCACCCCCGACCTGTCTTCAAGTCTGGCATTGTATTTCTTTCTCTATCATTATCATTCTAGTTATTAGTGTAGTTATTTGTCTAACTGCATTTACCACTCTCTATAGTAAGAAGAGAATTTTTTTACAGGAGAGAAAATGGTAAAAGTTTATTTACAGGGTGGGAAGCTGTTACACGTTCCATGAATTTTGAACATGAGCCACTCTGACACATGACTGAGAAGCAAGATGAGAAATGTACAACCACAGAGAATAATGGCTTGGCAGGGCTCTGGATTAATGTGGCCATCTGCCAATTTGAGTTCTCAGAGTTCTATTGAATGGTGGTGCAAGATAAGAATCTTGATTTTTGAACCAGGTGAACCCCAAATCTTGGCTCTTTGGCATTTCCTCTTGACTTTCTAAGTCTCTTCTAGGGGCAAAATTGCACAATATTAGGATTCTATATCATGGTGGTGCAATTAATTGATCCTGTGGCCCTGGGAGATGAATTTTGTACCTCCTTATAGATGAGGAATAAATGTGGTAGTTTTCTCAAGGCAGCTAAGGAATAAACTAGTGAGTCAAAGGCATAGGTTTCTGAGTCCCACCTTAATGAATCTCTACTGCTTCGTGAGCTCGGGTTACATCTAGTGAGCTTAAGAAATTAACTGATGTGTCATTTATTATTGTTATTATCATTTTTATTTACCTACCTATTTTGGTCGATTTCTCGGTTTGGATGTGATTATTGAAATTGTTGTCCCCAATTATTCTTTTTTTGTTGTTGTTTTTTTTTTCTCTTCCTTTCTTTTCTTTCGTTATGTGCTACACCATGTTTCTTATTTCAAGACCACGGCGAGTTTTTTTTGGTTTATATATTTGTTTGTTTTTGTTTGTATTTTTTTTAATCATTTTTTTGTGGTGCTTATCGATGTAACTGGAGTCCTCACTGGATATTTGACACTTCTTTTGGTACTGATGGGGTGTCTCACCTTCTTTTTCTCCTTCATTTCCCCAATCGATGAGGAGAACCTCTAGAAGGATTCTGCCCATTTTTGGGGTATTAGACTCTTACCCCAATTTACTCATTTTCTCTTTTTCAGGCAAAACCACCCAACTTGAACTGCTAGCCCTGCCCCCACTTAGAGGGGGAAATAAGGGAGGCACCAAGACCAAACTGATGCAAGACTACTAAGTAGTAGGTCAAATAGAGAGGGGATCACATATTCTAGCCACCCTGGGGGGGGAGGGAAGAGGAAATGGGAGGTAGGTCAAAAACGGAGGTGTAGGGAGGACAATTTAGGGATGGGAATCGCCCCTGATTTTATGTAAATATGTACCTAGAATATTATTGTCAACAATATGTAAGCCACTATGATCAAAATAAAAATTATATAAAAAAAAAAGAAATTAACTGATGTGTTATTCTTACTTCTTTTTTTCTTTTTCTTTTTAAAAATATCTTTATTCAAGCACCTTGATTACAAACATGATTGTAGTTGAGTTTCAGTCATTAAAAGAACACCCCCCTTCAAGCAGTGCAACCTTCCCACCACCAATGCCCCCATCTGCTTCCTCTCCCACCCCCTGCCTGTATTCCAGACAGACATTCTAGTTCTCTAATCTACCATTGTCATGCTGGTTGTTAGTGTAGTTATTTCTCCAACTGCATTTACCACTCTTTGTGATGCGCTTCATATCATAAACAGGTCCTTCCAGCCCTCATCTCTATTATCTCTGGACATTATTACAATAATGTCTTATTTTTCCTAAAACCCATAGATGAATGAGACTATTCTGTGTGTCTGTCTCTTCCTCTGACTTATTTCACCCAACATAATAGATTCTATGTACATCCATGTATAGGAAAATTTCATGATTTCATCTCTCCTGATATCTGCATAATATTCCATTGTATATATGTTTATTCTTACTTCTTATGCTGAGTTTATAAAAAGACACATCTTAACACTTCATGGCAGTGTCTCAAAACAAACTAACTTAGCTAGTAAACTTACTGTATAGAAAGAATCACAGCATTCCAGTCACACAAACCTATTACTAGATTAAAGTTATTTAGAATTATTTAGAATATTATTATTTTTATTATTATATAATAATATAAGGGCATATAACAACCTGGGCTTGGTGGTCAGAGAGAAATGCTCTCTGAATCTCATTTTCCACCTTTCCCTGCAGTTTTGGTTGACCCAGATTACAGATTTTTTGCTTTTAGACTGAAAGGAGGAGATACAGCAAGTACCAAAATGAACCACCTTAGATTTTTGTTGTTGTTTTGATTTCTTTCCATCAGGTTGAGTCACAAGTTGTCACTTTAGCTGCTGAGCTAATTTTCTCCTTAGTATCTCTCTTTAGGTGTTATTCTGTGAAGAGAACAGTAATTTCAGAGGAAGGATTCCATTATTGCATAAGATTCAGGACCGAAGCCATAAGCTAATTTGATTCTGAAATGGTGCAGTATAGAAAAGCTCACTTTTTAATCTCTAGGGCCTCCACCAACCAAAGATGTACAGATTCTGTTTTTCACAAGTCAAGCCAATTTCCACAATATGAAGCAGCCTGTAAGGCCAATCACTAGAAGGAGTAAAATTGACTGTGAATGCCTATACTGAGAGATGAATGAAAATAAAATTGGAATTTAAAGGATAAGAAGTGCTGATAGAAAATATCTACTAGACTTGAGGCCGGAGTGATAGCATGGTGGCAGGGTGTTTACCTTGCAAAAGGCTGACCTGGGAGGGACCCGGGTTCAGTTCCCGGCATCCCATATGGTCCCCTGAGCCTGTCAGAAGCGATTTCTGGGCACAAAGCCTGGAGTAATTCTTGAATGCTGCTGAATGTGTTCTCAAAACAAAAACAAACAAACAAACAAACAAACAAAAACCCAGAAAGTATCTACTAGACATGAGGGATTTTTTTAAAGTGATGTCTGACTTTGGAATATCCCGTTTCATTGGTACAGTATGAAGTACAGCATTGGGATTTTTACAAGCTCCTGAAAGTCAGAGATCTATTACATTAGAAAATAACATGATTTTTGTAAGATTGAGATGTCAAGGTAATGGTTAAAGGAAAGATTAGAAACTGAACCTCAGCACAGAGCCAGAAATAAACCTTGCACACACTCGGATGTGATCCTCCTCCTTCCCTGCTTAAAAAAAAAAAAAAAAAGAAACTCACTGAAATACAAATAAGTCTCTTTTTTGTTTTGTTTTGTTTTGTTTTGTTTTTTTAAGTACGGTTTGATAATGAGACATTTTATTCTCACCCTGGTAGCTGAGTACAGACTCGGTTGTGACTTTTCCCATTAGTTCCTCACATGGAGGTCTAGCTGAGCCTGTTTTCCCCAGCAGTGGATTAATTTTGGGAAGTCACTTTTAATGCAGGCCTGATGTCTTTATGCTGAGCTCTGTTTCACCAGCAGTTCCTGAAGGACTGGGATCATTCCTTTTATAAAGGCAACTTAAAATGACCCTGGATGGGTTCCATTTTTATCTCCAGCACCTGCTGAATAATGCAACGTGCAGGAGAAATGCAACCCTGGGCATTTCTGAACGTTAGGCTGGGCTCTCGGATGACTGGCAGGCAAATAAGAGACACAGAGAGCATAATATTTGAGCTGGTGAGAGAATCCAACAGACTCAGCCACTGACAGGCTGCCAGTAACCCAGGCAGAAACTCTGCCACTTAATTCCTCTGTAGTTGGAGCCCCACATTTGCCAGACGTTCTCAGAATCATCGCTGGCTGCTCTGTGCTGTGACATGTAGTTCATTCTCTTTGCTTCATTCTGAAAAGCCTGTTGCAAAGTCTTAGCTTAGTGCTTTCTTTGAAACCTCACCTAGAAATTAATTTTTACCTGTTCTCTGGTGTCAGAAGTTATGGAATCCAGTAACTAATCATTTAAGTATCATTTAAAATGGTTTCAGGGGCCGGGCGGTGGCGCTAAAGGTAAGGTGCCTGCCTTGCCTGCGCTAGCCTTGGACGGACCGTGGTTCGATCCCCCGGTGTCCCATATGGTCCCCCAAGCCAGGAGCAACTTCTGAGCACATAGCCAGGAGTAACCCCTGAGCGTTACCGGGTGTGGCCCAAAAACCAAAAACAAAAAAATAAAATAAAATAAAATAAAATGGTTTCAAATGTGTCTTAACTGTTTATGTTGGTATTTACTCTTTAATCATGCATAGATAGCAAATTAAGCCAGTTTATGAAGATGTTGTTTCTTTTAAAGACTTAGTTGACATTTTAGGCTTGTGAAGATAAACATATCTAACTTCTAAATAAAATATATGCTAAGTATATATGAAGTATATATGAAGCTATCACTGAAATGCTTGGACAATAGAATAGAGAATATCAATTCTGCAATAAATGCTGAGTAAACACATCTGATACATTGATTTAAATTAACATTAAAACATTATAAATTTAAATTTGTAATTTAAATTAAACTTTACAAATATTATATTTAATAACATAATGTAACTTAACCTAATTTTAGAAAGTGTAAGATGAAACATTTTTGCTTCAATTGAATAATTTTCTTTTCCCAAAGCTTCATATCTAATAATTATATTGTGATGTTTCTGTGAATCTCTGACACTTAATGCTGAAAGTAAATAGTTAATAAGTGGAATCTTTTTATCTTTCCCTGTGTACTCTTTTTTTCATGTCTTAAAAACACCTTAGTTGCATTTGGCTGTTTGTCTTTAAATATACTTTGGATGGCTTTCATATTAAAGCTGAAATGGATTTTTAGCCATCCATAATCTTCGAGAAGTTGTAAAAAAATAAAGGCAGTTGCCAGAAAGCACAGGGAATATCTTGTTGACTCAGAGACAAATGGTTGTTTTATATGGATGTTTCTCACTCTGGCCACGTGTTCCTCTTATTCCCAAATTATTTTGTTTGCTTGTCCCTTTCAGGAGTGGGTGGGTATGCTAGGAAAATAATAACTTGAAACTGAGTGGTGACTTATTAGTAAAAATGAGATACAGAATGAAAAAGTGAAGATATCTTACATAGAATGTTAACTGTGAATGTTAAACGGATTGGTGATCTTTAAAGAGAAGGAGCGCACTTTTATTGAACATTTATGTGCTTGTTTAATTTCAACAATTCTAAATAAATTTCTTCACAAATTAAGTAAACCTCAGAGTTACATGACTCGGGCAAGCTCCCATTGATGGGCAAGGGGGTACTATAATGTGAAAATGGGTTTATCTGATGTCTAGCATCACTTCCTTGGGCTGGATCATTCTCCTTAGTCAAATGGTTGATACTGCAGTGCTACTGTCACTGAAATAGCAGACATAATGAGCACTTAGCATCAATAAAATAGGACCCTATTTATTATTTTTCGATGGAGAATAATTTTATTGCTTGGTACTTTTAAATGCCATATTTAGGAAAGACTAGGTTTAAGTCAGTTATTTAAAGTGTTTAAGCTAAGCAATTTATTCATTTGTGGGGGCGTACCTGCTGTTTCTCAGGGCTTACTCCTGGCTCTGTACTAAGGGGTTACTCTTGGCAAAGATCAGAGGGGTGGTAGGGATTGCTGAAGATCAAATCCAGGTCAACTGTGTACAAAAAACTCCCAACATATTGTATTATTACTCTGGCCTTAAATTATTCTTTAAAAAAATCACCTGATTAATATAATCGACTATGAAGTCTTTTTTTTTTTTTTTTGGTTTTTGGGTCACACCCGGCATCACTCAGGAGTTACTCCTGGCTCTATGCTCAGAAATCACTCCTGGCAAGCTCAGGGGACCACATGGATGCCGGGATTCAAACCACCATCCTTTGGCATGCAAGGCAAATGCCCTACCTCCATGCTACTCTCCAGCCTCCACTATGAAGTCTTAATGAAAATAAAAAATAATTAAAAATATAACTTTATAACAAAAGTATCATTATAATTTTATGAATTATAAATATAATCATAAAATAGAATAAGATCACTACTTTAATTTTTCAAAGCAGTAGGACAAGGACTGAGAAAATAGATCAATTGGTAGAGCACGTGCCTTGCATGTACAGGACTCTTAGTTTGATCCCCAGTTCCACCTGGTCCCTGGAGCACCTTAGTGTGTAACTTCCAAAACAACTAGAAGCTGTTGTTTGTAGAACATGAATCTTTTTTTTTCTTTCTTTTTTTTTAATTTTTATTTTAATCATATGGCTTACATATCTTTCACAGTAGTATTTTAGGTACATATCAACACTGAATCAGGGGAATACCCATCACCAAATATGGAATGCATATACCCCACCATCTCCCCCCTGGACTGCTAGAGTAGGTGGTCCCCTCTTTGTCTAGCTCACTATTAGTGATCATGTATCTGTTGGGTCCTGGTACTCTTCCCTATCTCCCCCTCTATTTAAGAAGCGGAGCTAGATAAATCGAGTTATGTGGCTTTATTTGAAGGAAAGAAAAGCAATATATTGGGGTACAAAATAAGAGGAAAAAAAAGAAGTCAAATATGCTGAAAATAGGTGGAGTCCTTCCAGAGGATTTCAACCTCAGTTTTGAGAGAGGATGTGAAAAAGGCAATTGAAACACCATCACAATACAGAAAGAAATATCAAATTAAATATCCAGTGAGCACCACAGCCATAAAGACAAGCACCGCGCAACAGTCTCGGTTCTGAAATCAACTCATGCCGGAGTGCAAAAAGAAAGAGAAAGATAAGATAAAATAAAATAATATTGGAGACATCAACTTCAATCTCTACACTAATATAAAGATGTCAAAAAAATTGATCAATCGATAAATAAATATGTGGAAAAATGATTGTTTTCTGCTTCTTTTTTCATTTTTTCCCCTGCATCAGGCACAGTCACTATTGGGGATATTATAGACGGAATTCCCTTGGCCTAGGAGATACAGGGTTTCTCCCCTCCTGAAGTGTACTGTTATGGGATTAACTATAGACTCCTTCATGATCATTTATTCTCCCCTCGGTGTTTTCGTGGTGTATGGAAGACTTCTGCTTCGTCATGGATGGTAAAATCAGACCTCTGTATCTAGAGATCTTGGTGACTGTGCAGCTCAAGGAATGGAGCTTATGATGAAGACTTTCTTTGTGGTTCTAGCAGTTCTGCTTCTTCAGTGTCGTTTTAATCCATCTTCTGTAGTTGGTGGTCTTGGTCATTATGTTGCTCCTAGGATGGAGCCTGGGATAAGGTCTTTTGTTCTGTTTCCGGAAGACTCGTTCAATTGCAGTTGTCTCAGTCAGACCTCTGGAATTGGAGCTCTTGTTTGTTGAACAGATCGTAGACCAAAAGCTAGGCTAGAGCTTTTTGATGCTGTTGTTGTTGTCATTGGTCCCTGGATGCGTACTGTCCCATCCTGGTTGTAACATCCAGTCATCTGTATATAGCAATCTTGGCTTTTGCACAGATCAAAGGGTGACATGTTTTCTGATTTTGTCTTATTGTTGGCTGATGAGGAAGGACAACTTGCTCTTAGATCAAGTTGTTCCCATTTCCTCGTTGTCAGTTTATCAATTTAGCACTGGCACATGTTGATGCCAGAGCAGCATTATGCATGCCCTGGAGGGGATTGGGCTCCTGGAGCTGTTGTGGAGAACTGTCGTTTCTATCTATGTCTGGGGTCCAGGAGTCAAGGCTGGATAGTCGCTGTCTAGTTCCCTGGAGTCTAAGTTGTTTTCACATGACATACAGAACATGAATCTTTATATATGTTTTATGTATAACTTTTTTCATTTAGAAAAAGTTATACCAACTGTCCTAGAAACTATGTCCTTAGGGAAATTGGAAGCATAATCAATAAGGGCATGATTTCATAGTCAGGGTTTATATTCTGGTCTTAGGCATAGCTACTGGTATGGTGTTGAGAAAATGGCATTTTTTGTCTCTTCTGAACAATGAGAACAATAACACTAATCTTCTGGTTCCTGTGAAAGCCCCAACTATATATGTATATTTAAATATCATAAATATGCTAAGTGTTTTGCAAAGCAAAGTCAAGAGTATATTTTGTCAAACATTAAAATAAAATGGGGCTGGAGCTATGGCGCACCAGGGGCGCTCCAGGAGCAGTAGGGCGTTTACCTTGTACGCCAGCTGACCAAGAAAAAACCACTGTTCTATCCCCTGGAGTCACATATGGTCCCCCAAGCCTGAGCAATTTCTGAGTGTATAGCCAGGAGTAACACTTGAGCATCATGCCTCCCCCAAAAATGTCAGTCTTTTTAGGTGTGCATGTTTAGTACAGAGGTGGTTGTGATCTGAGCAAGGAGCTATGGTTGGTTTCCTTTTCTTAAGTTCAATGTCCTGCATTGGACACAGTTTCTCTAAACCTCTTCTCTGACACATTGCCATCAAGTATGTGTCTTGGAGATTACACAAGGTAAATGTGGTTTCTAAAAATAGTTTAAATTGTCATGTATCCACTCTAGGGATGTCCCAAACATTTTGTTAAGCTATTTAGTGAAGTTTCTAGGCTGAATGTAAGATTCATGAGAGGGTTATCATGGCTTTACTAATAGGAAGAAATAAGATGTGGCAAATATAAAGGACCATGAAAGCTCTCTGGTGTGTTAAGTTGTTTTAGCATGTGTGTGTGTGTGTTTGTGTGTGTGTGTGTGTAAAATGTGATGTAGAAATAGTTGCCAGGGGTCAGTACACTTTATAGACTGCTGCATCTCCCATATCTGCAAGTACATAAGTCTTATAGGTAGGAGGGATATGTTAATAATATTCAGGTACAAGTGATAGAAATTCAACTCAGATGAACTTGTAAAATTAAAATCATCAGCTAGTGTAACTTGCTACATGATTTGACTTTAGTCCCAGTGGATATGAGGATTCAGATGATGTTAGAGAACTTAATTCTGCTTCCATGATTGGTTCTTCTGTCCTCTGTTTCATTTTTAGGCAGGCTCTTTTATAGGGCAAGGGTGTTTTTGATGCTTTCAAGCCCAGAGCATCTTATGGCCTTCTTCTCTGTCATATCATATTAATTATGAAAAGGATACTTCAAAGCTCTGCTTTTAAGTCATATATCTACTATGGGCTAAGCAGTATATTGTACCCAGATATCTGGGTTATTTTTATAATCCTTAGTTAACTGCCCTCCTCTATAGCTAGAAAGAGTGTCCAGTGGTAGTAGGGGATTAGAAGAGAGAGAGTTACAATCACAGAGGTTCATTAGAAGATTTGTGCTCTAAGTGTCAAAGAAATGCTTTATTTTTATTAATTAGATAATTATTTGGAAGAAAAGAAGCTCAAGACATATCTTAATATGTCATGCTACTCCCTTGGGTCAAGTACTAGGCATTTCAGCCCCTCTTTTAGGAATTCATATTTTTCTTTTTCTTTTCTTTTTTTTCTTTTTCTTCTTTTCCTCTTTCTTCTTTCTTTCTTTCTTTCTTTCTTTCTTCTTTCTTTCTTCTTTCATTTCTTTTTTCTTTCTTTCTTTCTCTTTCTTTCTTTCTTTCTTTCTTTCTTTTTCTTTCTTTCTTTCTTTCTTTCTTTCTTTCTTTCTTTCTTTCTTTCTTTCTTTCTTTTTCTTTCTTTCTTTCTTATTTCTTTCTTTCTTTCTTTCTTTCTTCTTTCTTTGTTTCTTTCTTTCTTTCTTTCTTTTTCTTCTTTCTTTCTTCTCTCTTTCTTTCTTTCTTTCTTCTTTCTTTTCTTTCTTTCTTTTCTTTCTTTCTTTCTTCTTTCTTTCTCTTTCTTTCTTTCTTTCTTTCTCTATCTTTCTTTTTTTCTTTCTTTCTTTTCCTTTCTTTCTTTATTCTTTCTTTCTTCTTTCTTTCTTCTTCTTTCTCCCTCCCTCCCTCCTCTCTCCCTCCTCCCTCCCTCCTTCCTCTCTCCCTCCCTCCCAACCTTCCTTTCTTCCAACCTTCCTTCCTTCCCTTTTTTCTTTTGTTTGGTTTTGGGCCACACATGGTGACCTCAGGGGTTACTCCTGGCTCTGTGCTAAGAAATCGCTCCTGTCTAAGGGACCACATGGACACCAGGTCCGTCTGAATCAGCCACATGCAAGCAAATGCCCTAATGCTGTGTTATTGCTCCGGAATCTATTTTTCTTCATTCATAGCCTCATGACATTTTCAGAAATTTTTCAACAATAAAGTTGTTGAACAGATGATATTCAATTGCCTCCCCCCAAATACACATAGACTTAACATGGATTCAATTATAAGTTGGATTTATTTATTTCACCTCTCTATGCGTTTGTGATTTATGTACCCACCAGTGAAGTTCTGGTGTCATTCCACTGGCATAAAGGTCCTTCCAACCCCTTTTCCTACCCATGCCACTCCTATTTAGTAGCACATCTAGTTTTTTACCAAATTTCTTTCCAGTGAGTTGAGGTGGTTGATTCTTGGAAATTGACTTAAGTTACTGATATTTTATATATGAGAAACTATATGGTAATTTGTTCACATACTGTTCTAATTTCTTGAGTTCCATCAATTTTGTCCTAAAAGCATAATTTGATCTTTTAGTTGCAGAGTAATATTGCATTAAGTATATGTAACACAGATTTTTTTTAGTCATCTATTGTTGGACATTTGGGCTAATTCTATGGTTGGCTATTGTGAAAAATGTTCTAGGAACATAGTGGCACACTCATCTTTTGAATTAGTATTATAGTCTTTTGATAGATGTCTAGGTACTTTTATCTAGCAATTCCATTGCTGATCATACAGTACTTATTTTCTTTTACTTTCTTTTTTAATCTTCATAAAGGTAGTGAATTTGCTATTTCCCCATATCCTCACCATTTTTTGTTTTAAATATTCATGACATAAGGCTATGATCAATTGGAGGTGATCTATCAATGTGTTTGTGATTTAAATTTCACAAGTAAGTGACAATCAAGTATTTTTTATGTGTCTATGAGCCATCTGTATTCTTTTCAAAGGCAGACTTAATTTTTGTCAAGGGGCCTCACCCAACTGTGCTCAGGAATCACTGCCGTGGAACTCAGGGTGATAGGACTCACACCCACTGTACTCTCCACCCTCACAAAGATAAACTTTTAAGAAACAAAGACTAGCCAATGGTCCAGCCTCATAACTTCTCCATAATCTCTGCAGAGACTTCTCATCACCAAACATTCCAGATATGCAAGTTTGTGGCTTATAACTCAAGGGAGCTTTGGAGTAAGGCCTGGCTACCTCCTCACTGTGGAAGTACACAGAGGTGTCCCTGGCAGCCACAGCCACAAATCATAGGCTTCCATATGTCTGCACAAGTGGCCAATGCCATAGACTCAGTTAACTCTTTCCATGAGCAGGAAAAGCTCATGGACATAATGGCCTCACAACTCATTGTATGGGGACTCATCAGAGGGTCCCTACAAACCATCTCTGTTGCCACTTATTCAGTCAAATTCTTCCACTGCTGTAGATCCTTAGATTTGTGATCAGCATGACTGCTTACATGGCCATGTGACATCCCTCATAATTTTAATTCTAATTTCCCAGTAGGTATCCACAAAATATTAAGTAAATTATTCCCTATCTGACAAGGGCCAGGCTTCAGGGGTGGGGGAAAGTGAGCTGGGTGGAGGGGAATGTAAAATTAGTGGTAGAATATTAAATGCAAGTAGTAACTGTATTATGAACAACCCTGAAAACCAACCTCTAAAAATAAAGACATTTAATTTAAATTTTAATTTCAATTAATTATTTAAATTTAATTAAAAATAAATAAACATGGACTAGAGAATTACTGTGAGAAAATGAAACATAGTATTAGGTGTTGAGGCAACTCTTACCTGAAAAATTATATAGAGTGTAGGGGAGGAAATACCTTTGTGTGTGTTTTAGGCTATAGTAATCTAGTTCTTGTTCTTTGAATAATTTGTTTCTTTGAATAACTTAAAGCACCAGCTGAAGAAAGGCAGATGACCTCAGATAGTTCACTGATTGCTTCAACACAAGTGATTATTCAGTTCCAAATATATTAGGTTTAAGGAGAGTGAACAATGTGAATAAAGCAATGTTCTTGCCATATTTGTCTAATTTAGCACAGAGCAATGATAAGTAAGTACTGTATCAAAAGAGAACACCAATATGGTCCTCTCATCAATGGGATCAGACTATCCTGTGAAGTTGCTCCCTCCTCCATTTCCAAAAACCAAGACCAGAAAGCTAAACCGAGCCTTAAAAGAGTGTGGAAAATTTTTTTTTCCACAGAAAAAGCAGGAAGTACTTGATCCAGCAGTTGGTGTGACAGAGAACTTGGCATATGGCAGAGTGGGAGCCCAAACACTGGGATATTTAAGGTTTCTCAAAAGACACTGGTTTGTACTCTGAGGGATGTTAAAGTTCAGAACAGAAATATGCTATTCCACAAGGGTACTGGAATCCTAAATGCTTGGTAGACTTTTGAGGGGTGGAGAACACCCAGCACGTGGCCCTCATAAAAGTTCTGATCTAGCCCTATTATATGAGAAGGCAGATTGTACGCTTCCACTTGCCCCTCATGGCCCATGCTATATTGTATGAGCCTTAAATGATCTTATAAATATCCAGATTTGGACCTTTTTCAGAAAAAGTGTTTCCAATCCCTGATTTTAGAGCTGAATAGGGTTTAATACTAGTTTTATGACAGTAAAATGAAAGTGTTAATCCATGTAATAGAAGAGAATAAATAAAGAGAAAATGTTTGAGTCAGTAGAAAACAGGAGTATAAAATCTGAGGCCACTGGAGTCCAGATTAAGCAAATTGTCCACAGCCTTTATATCCTTTCTTTCCCCCTGGACTCACTTACGAGTGAAAGCTAGTAGGTTTATGTATAGCATTGCTGTAAAGAAGGGTTTGCAAGATTAGGGGGAAAAAATTCTCAGACTTAAAGTCTTCCATAAGCAACAAATAATTTTATAGCATAAGCATGTTCAAAGAGATACACATCATCCTATATTTTTATGGGAAGACTACCAGACTTTCCTGTGTACTTTTAATATTTCTTTTCTGAACTTAAATTGCTTGTTTCTGCAGTATAAGAAAATGTATCTATGGAGATAATGTCATGTATTTAGTGATTTATACCTAGGAAAAATTGTGGTTCCTCTCAAACTTGAATGGTACTCATTCTGTGTATAGATATCCAGAGAATTAAAATAACTCTTAAGTAATACTTCCTATGTCACAGGGATTAACCGTTTGTGTTCTTTGTTTTACTGTGGATACTATTCTGCTCAGAACCACATGGGTCACACCCTATAGTGCTGGAAGGCAGAGTAGACTGATAATTTGGTGCTAGGACATCGAACCCTATGAAACCTATGGCTTTCTCATATGCATAGGGGGAAGATATTGGGCTTCACTATTTTAACCACATCCCCTGTACTAAATTCACTTGTGGACTACTAATCAGCGAGCCTTTCTGTATGCAAATGCTGACAGAACGTTGTTACCCCAATTGACATGGCCAACGTATGATAGGCATTATAGTTGGAATATAGGACAAAAAAATTTTTTTTTTGTTCAAGACACTATCTAGAATCACTTCTGTGCAGTTCTGTTCTATTACTTGAGATACCTTTGTGACTCTGGATTCTTAGCATCATCTCCTTCACATGGAAGTTCCCAGATTTTCCTTCCCCATGCTACAGGTAGGAAGCCGAGAAGTTGTCAAGCTTACCTTCCTCTACGCCCATTTGCTTAAAAACCAGTTGTTTCATGTACAGTATCTTGCTTTATCCCCTTATTCCAAAAGCTCTAGGAAAATAAATTGCTCCCTTGTTTCCATTTTTTTTTTTTTTGCCAGAGATTACCTAGGAGTTTCTCATGGGAATATTGCTACAGTGCCTAAAAGGGGAAGGAATAAAATATATATCTTAGAGACTAAAAAATATATATATATATCTTTTTTGAGGACTATATTAGAACTCCAGAGATTTGTGAAAGAGTCAGTGTCCAATGATCTGGGATATAATCATGTCTTAACTTAAGCCAGGCCAACATGGTGATAAATGTCACAGAATATAGCATCAAGCTTCCTTTAATTCTCATATTCTGAGTATGAGAAAGTTGTATGTCGCACGACACAGAAATCATATGAAGCTCCACCTATAGTACATATGAGTGCAACTGGCTCAGCCTTGGGGAATCTGCGTCATAGCACTGATTTCAGCAGATATTTGGGCCTGATCTGCTAGCTCATCAGACTCAGTGGCATTATCGCTCTTCATGTATTTTTTAAATAAGCTAAACACCGTGCTTTGCTTCTTCAGAGCACTTGAGTTGACAGGCTTGGGCTCTCTAATTTGGAGTCATTGGAGATGAAGTGAATGAACAGCAGGTAGCCTCCATAGTGGAAATTAATTATTCACTCATGTCAAGATGTTGAAAACGATTTGTTACAAGTTCAGACCAAACTTTTTGTTACTGAAGTTATCCTCATTATTCAAACACAGAGCCAACCACCCATAATGGATTCAAGAAGAAAAGCTGTCAGGTGAAGAAAGCAGAGAGCATGGAAAGCCAGGAGCCGTCTGGATGTTTGTTCCTGGCTGTCTTATTTTCACCTAATTGTGAGAGAGAATTGGAATTGAGATGTAAACATTTCTCAGAATTCCCCCCCCACCCCCGCTCCGTACATTCTTTTAGCTTCAGGTGATTTGAGGGGAATCTAGCCTTCATAGCAATGGCTGAGGGACCCCACTGGAGGCATTGCACAAACTTTTCTGACCACACTTTGCCAGAATCTCAGTTTATCTAGCCCCATTGCTTAGGTTTTTCTGGCACTAGAAGTCGGAAAGTTTTTTGCTTAATAAGAAAGTTAGGAAAGAGTCAGTGTAGATGTGTATATTATTCTTCTTCTCTACATAATATTCAGATAATATTATTGGCATTAAATGATGCAGGCAACATGCTTGATGTTTTTAAGGACTAAAAAGGGCAGGGCTGGAAAGATGGTAAGAAGCTTGCCTTTTCATGCAGCTGACCCTGGTTCGATTCCCGGCACACGGTATGGCCCCCCAAGTCCCACTAAGAGTAATCCACGGAGTGGGCCAGGAGCAGTGGCACTAGAGTTATTTCATCTGCCTTGCAAGCACTAGCCCAGGGTCTTCAAACTACGGCCCACGGGCCACATGCGGCCTGCAGAGGAGACTGATCCGGCTCGCCAGCATTGAGCGCTATTTGGTTGCCAAGATACCTGCCAGCATATACACTCAGTGTATATCCAAATATCAGGAACCATGCACTCAAAATGGTAACCCACCTTTGTAGCACTTATGCCTGTGAACAGACTTTTTTCAAGAATGAAACATCTGAAATCTCCAACAGATCAAGATTAACTGATGCCCACTTGCATCACTTGTTATGGCTGGCAGTGACAAATATGGAACTGGACCATTGACCATCTCATTAGCCAAAAGCAGGCCCACACAGTTCCCATTGAAATACTGGTGTGTGATCTGTTATTTATAATGGTTTTTCATTATTTTTCTATAAGATATGTGCAGTGTAGAGTAGGAATTAGTAGCTCATATAGTCCCGGCCCTCCAGCTCTCTAAGGGACCTTAATCCGGCCCCCACTTTAAAAAGTTGAAGACCCCCTGCACTAGCCCAAAGACGGACCGTGGTTCGATCCCCCCGGTTGTCCCATATGGTCCCCAAAGCCAGGAGTCGACTTCTGTAACCCCTGAGCGTCAATGAGTGTGGCCCCAAAACAAAAAACAAACAGACAAACAGACAAACAAAAAAACACAGAGTAATTCCCGAAGATAGAGCAGGAGTAAGCCCTGGAAGGCAACACAGCCATATGAAGGCAGGGGCTCAGATATAACTCAGTGGTTGATTCACATAAGCTTGCACACAATCATAATTTATATTAATTATTCGGAACCACCAAGGACCTTCAAGCACTTCTAGGTATCACACTGTTGGGGTCAGTCTGGATGATGCTGTCATCAACAGGCTCTCTGCATAATTGCATTTTATGATAACTTAAACATCTTCTACCTGAATCACTGGCCTGCCATGATTGAGAATTGTTGGTAGGAGGCCCACCCAAAAATAGAATTATGAAGGCTTGAGGCTGTGAAGGTGGCTCAATATTACAGTCACATATATCTTGCATGTGAAAGGCCCTGGATTTGATCCCTGGCACAAGTTTCCTTTCTCTATCCTAGCACTGTCAGATGTAGCTCTGGTGACCCCCCAAGCCTGCAAGGGAGGGTCCCACGATTACCAAAAAACAGTATCAAAACAGACATTATAATTACATGCATTTAAGCAAATAAATCTCTGCCTACACATAATACACATATTAATAATAAATCACATGCATACAATGTGAGAGGCCTTACATGGCTATCTATGATCATGAAGAGGAACACAGTGGTTGTTTAAATTGAATTCACATGGGGTAATTAAGCAGGTGCATTTTCCCAGCATTTTATTTTTCAGAGGCTTATTTGTTGTTATTTATTGACTAGACAAGGAGCAGGGAAGATTTTACAAGGGGCCAAGGCACTGTCTTACACACTACCCGGAGTTGATTTGATCCCCATGCTCTATCTGGTTCCCTAAACAATCCCAAAGAGTGATCTCTGAACATGCAAGCCAGGAATGAGCCCCTGGGCACTGCCGGTGTGGACCTGATTCCCCTCCTCCTTAAAATCTTACTAAGTACACAAGCCCTTCAAGATCTGGAATCATGACAATTAGCACACCATCAGCTTTGCCTTAAGTTCTTTTACTGTCCAAGATAGCTCATGAGCCCTTCAAGATTTTGTATATCTAGACAACATTTTCTTATTTCTTTAGAATATCGTGTTCGTAGGCAGGGCCCTTACCTCTGTTGTTACTCGAATCCAAAGCCTACTTTTACTCCACTTGAAGGCCAACTCTTGAAAGATGAAGATGGGTGTGAGGAGAAACGAGTTATATTTAGGTGCTAATAACCTGAGAAGGTGACAGACTTGTCCCTTAAAGTCCTTTTTGCTCTCAGTTTGGTTTTAGGTTTTAAAAGTGCTGGTAGATGAAGTAGGAAAAATCACAAAAGCATAGTGAAGGGTAAGGGGTTCAGTCACGTGGCATCCTGCTGCCAACCAGTGGGTTGATGAAATCACTGGGCACTTTGAACTTCCTTTGTAAAATGTCAGTAATACCACTGTGTACTGTTGTCCTTTGGCGTTTGGCATAGTGCATCCAGGAGTAAGCACCTTTTTGTCTTTTCCTTCTCATTCATGACTAACTCCTAGTTTATCATTAAACACAAATTATAGGGATTATTTTTATATTCGGCGAAGAAGAGATACAAAGAGCAGAGGGTCTCAAGATTCTGTGGTAAACATGATAAAGTTTCACACTGCCTGCTTACCTTCCCACAGCGATGGCACTTATGAATCATAACATATGGTGTCATCTTAGCAATACTTCAAGAAATGAGGGAGAAAACTGTCTCTGAAAATTCCCAGTATCTCTTTCTTATTTTTGATATATCTTCTCTAGTAGTCAGCTCTGTAAAGATATTTTGTGGGGCCAAATTAACCCCAAGAAAGAATTTGTCACAGTTGTCTGTCAAGAATTCTCATATTCCTGTGAAATGCAGTATCAAATTTATGTTTCTTGTGTGTCAGCTGCACCTGTTGTTGTAATCAACAGACATACATGAGGAGTAGTTTTCTTAGTTACTTAGGAATTGGCACAGAGGTGAACAGGTTATAAGTAAGGTCATTGGCATGAAATAGTCTCAGTAATGGGTTCCTGCAACTAGTAGTTTCCAGCAAAGGAATACAGATTTTCAGTTTAATAGCCATTATAATCTGAGGTTGAAAAAGCCATGAGGAGTCCTGGGCATTGACTCACCTGTGACCCCTTCCAAGTGCTAGAGGAATAAAAGAAGGAAGAAAAGAAATAAGGAAGGAGTAAAGAAAGAAAGAATGAAGGAAGGAAGGAAGGAAGGAAGAAGAAATGAAGGAGGGAAGGAAGGAGGAAGGAAGAAAAGGAAGAAATGAAAGAAGGAAGGAAGGAAAAATGAAGGAAGTTGTAGGGTACCTATCTGAGACCCACCCATTTCTGAGAGAGGTCTTGGAAACCAGATAATAGGTGTGACCTTACCTGCAAGACCCGGCCCATTCCTGGGAGGGGTCTTGGAATAGGTTAGATAACCCGGAGCAGGGGATTAAGGGTCCTTTGCCCTTCTCGGCCACTGCTGAGCTCACTGGCTTTTGGGCCTCTGCGTTCTGGTCCTTGACCAGCATGGAGCCCAAAGGGAAAATGGCTAACAGGAAGATAAGACGCAGGGCTAGCAAAGTATTGCTGTCTTAAAAAGGTTATGAGTAGGTCACACACATGTGGTGGATAGGGCATGAATAAAGCTGATGGTTCTAATGCCTGCCTGTGAGTGAGTCTTCATTATGCCGTTCACCTGGGCCCTGGAACCCCCGCTGGCCTGAATGGGTTGCAGAGTCACTGGCCTGGGATGGCATCCATCTCATCCAGCCCCATCCTTAATTATTTCATACAACAGAAGTAAAGAAGGAAGAAAAGAAGTAAGAGGAAAGAAAGAAGAAATGAAAGAGAAGGAAGGACAGAAAGAAGAAAAAGGGAAGAAAGGAAGAAAAGAAAGGATGAAGGAAGGAAGGAAATAAGAAGGAAGGAAGAAAAAAGGAAGGAAGGAGGGAAGAAGAAAGGGAAGAAAGGAAGTAAAGAAGGAAGGAATAAGGAAGAAAGGAATGATGAAGGAAGGAAGGAAAGAAGTAAAAAGGAAGGGAGAAAAAGGAAGTACGTAAGTAAAAGGAAGAAGAAAGAAAGAAGGAAGAATAGAGGAGAAGGAAGGAAGGAAAGGAGGGAAAGAAGGAAAGAGAGAGGAAGAAAGGAAGGAGGGAGGCAGGAAGGAGGGAGGGAGGGAAGGAAGGAGGGAAGAAAGGAGGGAAGGGGAGGGAGAGAGAGGAAGAGAGGAAGGAAGGAAGGAAAAGGAAGGAAGGAAAAGGAAGGAAGGAAGGAAAAGGAAGGAAGGAAAAGGAGGAAGGAAGGAAGGAAGGAAGAAGAAAGAAGGAGGAAGGAAGGAAGGAAGGAAGGAAGGAAAGAAAGGAAGGAAGGAAGGAGACTCCAGAGCAGGATTTGCCTCAGAGGACCCTTGGTCCCAGTGGAGGGAGCTGACAGCAGAAACCTTGTCTTCTTTAAGGCCTTACAGAGAGGCAACAGGTGGCTGCATGTGTGGGTTTTAATTAAATAAGTGGATTGTCACAGTAGGATCTTTTTGCAGTCTCCTAAATTCTTAGTATTTAAAGGCAGAGATGTCTCCCTGCCTCCCAGGGAGAGAAGAGGAAAGCCCTTTGTGTTCCTTTCAAGCTTGGAGCTTGTTTGCAGGCCTCAGCAGGATGAGAACTGCATCCTGTATGGAACTAGTGGGACCGGAGAAGCCTGCTTCGAACTCTGGAGCTGAGCTCAGTGGCTCAAGTTAAGTTCTTGCTCCAAGGCTGAAATCCTCAGAACTGTCCTCTGCTTTGCTGTTTCACAGCCTCCCACTCCAGCAGCTTCCTGTTTGCAAACAGACTTGCTTGTTAAATGGAGAAAACCAAATTTGTATGTATTTGTGTCAGTGAAAGGAAGAGGAGAGCCAGTGTTTGTGGGGGAAGGCAGCTGGGGTTGGAGCTAGATCAAGAGAAAAAGATTCTGCTTGAGAAAATGAGATTCTATACGTGACTTTCTCCATCTTTTGCTGCACTTCCTTCCTTCCTTCCTTCCTTCCTTCCTTCCTTCCTTCCTTCCTTCCTTCCTTCCTTCCTTCCTTCCTTCCTTCCTTCCTTCTTTTCTTTCTTCCTTCCATCTTTGGACCACACTCAGTAGTGTTTACTCCTGGCTATGTATTCAGGAATTACTCCAGGTAGTGCTCCAGGGACCATAAGGGACGCTGGGAAACTCAGGTTGACCATATATACAAGGCATTCTACCACTCTGACGCTTGCTGTGCTCTTTTTGGATATAAGAATCTGTCCATTTCTGACCCTGAAAGACAAATGAACCATTTTGATATGTGTGTTTAATATTAAAGATATTTCGTGTATAAAAGATTTTTTGTTTGGGGCTGGAGCGATAGCATAGCGGAAGGGTGTTTGCCTTCATGCAGCTGAGGCCAGGATGGACCCAGGTTCTATTTCTGACATTCCATATGGTCCCCCGAGTCTGCCAGGAGCGATTTCTGAGTATCCCAGAGCCAGTAGTATTCCCTGAGAGCCACCGGGAGTGGTCCAAACCATTCACCAAAAGACATTCTTCATGTGAAGTAAAAAACAAACAACTCTGAGACCTTCCTATCCTTTTCATTTTTGAATTTGGGGCTTTATCCCCCCCAAATGGGCTTAATTATACTCATTGTATTTTCTGGAAAACTTGGTAAAAAATACATTTTCTCTGATTGACATAATTCTAAAAAAATAAAAATCTGTGTCTCTACCAAGGATTTCTATTTTAACAGCCTTCTCAAAGGATGTACATTATAGGGATTCTGTAGCAAGTGTGAATTTTAAATGGACTTGAAAGATTTCTGAAACTAAGGGTAGAGGACCTTAATTCCTCAGGAGTCCTGCTGGTGGCTAGGTGAGACTTTTACAAGTAAAGTTATTTCAACATGCTAAATGCTTTGATGATGAAGTGCACCAATTCTCTGGGACTGAAGAGATCCAAAAAGGGATTGAAAATAGCCTGGAAGTGAGCAGACTGCAATGATTTTGATGCTTAAATTAGACTTTAAAGAAGGCTACATATATACCAGGTAGAAAAACCTAGGAATACTGTATTCTGATCAGTAAAAAAAAAAAATGTAAAAGACAACAGAAAGACACGAAAGAGCCGGACAAAGTTAATTCTAGAAAGACTTTCTTATAGTCAGGGGAAGGAGCAAGTAGAGGAAAGTACAGGAAGACACTATTGGAAAGAATGTTGGAGAAAATTAACTTCATCCAATTTAATAAAGGTAGTTTAAAGTGATGTCATTAGAGGTTTTGAACAAGTGGGGATGATTTTTTTTAATAAATGGGGAGAAAAAATTATTTTAAGACAGCTAAATCTTTTTTAACTAATATCTTTATTTAAATACCTTGATTACAAACATGATTGTGGTTGGGTTTCAGTCATGTAAAGAACACCCCCCCCCCACTTCACCAGTGCAACATTCCCATCACCAATGTCCCAAATCTTCCTCCTTCCCACCCACTCTTGCCTGTACTCTAAACAGGCTTTCTACTTCCCTCATTCATTCACATTGTTATGATAGTTCTCAATGTAGTTATTTCTCTAACTGCATTCATCACTCTTTGTGGTGAACTTCATGTCGTGAGCTGGAACTTCCAGCCCTCCTCTCTTTTATCTCTGAAAATTATTGCAAGAATGTCTTTCATTTTTCCTAAAACCCATGGAAGAGTGAGACTATTCTGCGTCTAACTCTCTCCCTCTGACTTGTTTCACTCAGCATAGTAGATTCCATGTACATCCATGTATAGGAAAATTTCATGACTTCATCTCTCCTGATGGCTGCATCTAAGACAGCTATATCTGGGCATAGAATAATTGAGAAACTGGACAAGGCAAAGATGGGTGCCCCAGAAAGACTAGATTTTAAGACTATTGTCAAAGCATATTAAAACTTTTAGGCCTTGGAAACATGGGTAAACACAAGGTGATGTTACTCACGATATATCTGGATGATGGCACAAATACCATTTATCTAGATGATGGTACAAATACAAATTGGGAGTTGAATTACTTTGGGGAAATGAGACCAATCTGAAGTGTAGACAGGAGACAGAATGCAGTGAATGGAAATGAAGGGAAGTCAGTGGAAATAAGAGAGACACCATGTAGATGGAGATCTCTTTATTTCCTTGAAAGTGGAGGTATTAGAAAAGGAAAAAAAGGTGAATTTTAGTGTAAAATGACATGGGGGTTCTGATAATCTTTTTCGCAATCAGGGATGCCTATATAGTCATTGGGTAGGAAGAGGAGCTAGTGGAACCAAGAGAAAGAAAGTATATTAAGTATGAGTAAAGGGATAAATAATAAATATACTGTCATAAGGAGATATGGTGTGGGGTTGGGAACCAAAAAGCAGCTAAAGAAGGGAATACATATTTGAAAAATAAGCATTGAAAAAAATGAGGCTGTGTAAACCATCAATTTTCTTGATAAGAGTGACACAGTAGACTATTTCAAAGTGAAATCGGGCATGTTAGCACTCACTTTTGTCTCTGCTCATTCTTGACTTTGCTAGAGAGTGACTGGGGTTCACTTTTAAGAAGGACTGTTGGCATTGGTGATTGGAGGTCCATCTGTGCCATAGCACTCAGAGGGTGGGCTCGATTGTCTCTAGTTGTAAGCCTTTTCCACCAGTCTCAACTTATTTCAAAGATCAATTGTGCTCCATTATCTTTGTTGATTCCACTTTTATTATTTCTAAAACACAGGCATTATAACTGACTATTGCTAAGGTCTCATTTAGTTCTAGGCTTTTATGGTGAGATAAATTGGTGCTCATATCCAAGTCATGAACAGTTGTTCATCAGGGAGGAATCTAGTGTCAGTAGACTTGTATGTATCAAATACCCATGTCATTTTGCCAGGCATCTGTGATACAAGAACATTTTGCCTGCTTAAGCAGTCTATGTCTCAGCTCAAAATATATGCCAAGCACAGTCAAAAAAACTTTAGTATTTTGCAGCTGACACACAACACAGCTGGTCTTCTAAATGATTTTGTCTTCCTCTTTCACCAGCAGAATTAAAATCTAAGAGACTGTTATGACGTCTTGATGAGAACCAACATGCAACCTATAATTATGAATTTGTCAAACAATAGGTGACTTTCCATAGCAGTACTTCATGTGTTAGCCTTATCACACATCTTTCTTGGAGATTCCAGTCTGGCTCTTAGAATTTGAGCTTCATGAAGTGTAGAATAGGGGCAATGTATGTGCTGCTCATTCCTCAACACTGAAAAAAGTAAATATAATATATTTCTTCTTATTTGCAACTAAGCATGTAAGAGTGAGGAGGATCGAAATGTTGAGTTGGTCAGGTACGGCAGGGGGAGAGAAGGGCTGCCCTGTCCTCAGGTCCATAGACCTATGTGTATGATCTCACAAAGCTTAATATATTCTTACATGGACTGTACTTGACCAATATTTTTTTTATAAAGCAAGGCAAATGTGTTAAATTTCTTGTAGGCTATTTCTTTCTGAATCAAGGTACCATACATAATCTATGTTCTTTTTGGTTGTTGTTGTTGTTCTTACAACCTCTTGATAAGGTGGCACATCTCATTCTCATTCTACACATGTGGAAGTGAAAAGCACAAAGAAGTCAATTTTAACAAAGCAGGTCAGGGACAAGCGAAGTAGTAAAATCAGGTATTGAAACCTACAGCCTGTGTACGTCTTTCCATTAAGAAAGAAAAAAAAATCAATTTAATAATCGATCCAGGGCCAGGGAGAGAACTCAATGACTGGAACTTATGTTTTGCATGCCTGAGATAGAACTTCAACTACATGGTCTCCTACTGGATTGACCTTCCTCCAGCCACTTCACTTCCATCTATCCTCCCCCCCCCCCCACACACACACCGCCTTCCCCACATTCCCACTTCAGCCAGAAATGAGCATTGACAGGTGTGTCATCTAAGCCAAAATAAATAAATACTGAACTAGAGTTTGAGTTATTAGCTGATTTCTTTGCCTTATAACAAAGAAATCTAGTTGTTCAGAATTTATACCTATTTTACAGCAAGCTGTACAAGTGGTACTAGTATTCCGGGGGGGGGGTAAAGGAGGAAAATATGGGATGCATGCTGGGAACAGAAGTGGAGGGAAGACATCACTGGTGGTGGGAATGCCCCTGATTCATTGTCACTATGAACCTTAAATATTACCGTGAAAGATTTGTAATTCACTTCGGCTACAATAAAACTTCAGAAAAAGAAAAAAAGAAAAAAAAAGAAAAGAAATTTAGTTATTTTTGTTGGCTCCATGGGAGGGCCAAAACTATATAGTACAGTGGGTAGGCATTTGTCTTACCCACAGACAACCTGAGTACAATTCTCAGTACCCTATACGGTCCCCAAGCCCTGCCAGGAGTGATCCCTGGATGCAGAGCTGAGAGTAATCCCCGAGTTCTGTTAGATGTGGCCCCTAAACAAAACAAAGCAAAATTAAGACTCCATGACAAAATATGCCCAGAAGGAAGAATTAAAAAAAAGAAAAAGAACCCAGACCAAATGCCCACTGTTGAACAAATAGAATTTCACCATGCTCACTGCTGACTTGTTATAAGTGGATGGCTATCCTTCCCGGAATGATTTTGAAAATCAGCAGGGTACCAGAGACCAAGGGTACAAGGTAAGTGAAAGAAATCCCTTGCCTTGCAGTGCTGAGGCTAGTGGGAGAAAGAAGCAAGCAACCAAAGTAGTTAAGTTACATGGAAATATTATTTCGGCAATACAGTGTGTTATTATAAATATAGCAGGAGAACCTCTACCCTTTTCTGGGAATGGTGCTAAGTGAGAGGAAACTGCCTTGAAATGATAACTAAACGGTAATTGAATAGGTCAATAACCAAGTCAAAGAGGGCAAAAGGTTGGGGAAATATATTCACTTGCTATTCTTTCTACCTGGGTCATAGTCTTGGAGGGAAGAAAGAGTCTAGTGAGCTGAAAGATAAATTTAATGGAAACTGATTTTTACAGTTAAGAGTGGTGTCCAACAAGATGAAGAGGCAGAGGCCAGATACTACAGGACTTTATAAGCTTACAGGTATCTAGAAAGACCTTTTGCAAAGGAATATATCTAATATGAGATGTTGTCTCTGTTACTCTGGGGCCTAGTGATAGATTAGAAAGAGACGAGTTTAAAATCTGAAATACCAACTTTGACTATGTAGAAAATACACATTGAAACTCTAGACCTGCACTAAGGAATGGCACTGAGGATGGAAGAAATCTGGATGTCCCGAGAAGACTTGATGACAATAGAATGTGGAGTCAAAAAATGTAGGCCTCAAGGATGATATCTGGGTATCTGGGTTTGGAACGCATGTCAGTTGTAAGATAAAGAATACTGAAGAAACTGATAGATAAGAAGTCATTGATGAGGTCTCCTTTAGGCCCCTGTAACTTTAAATAAGATGTGAAAAAATTTATAAGTGCCTAGGAAGCCTCCTTAGACTAGAAGATGAGGAATTTAGATAAAGATCTGAAGAATTAAAGCTTTTTATAGGCAGAATCTGTACAATTATAGAATCTAGACTATGGGGACAACAGAGAGAATAATTAACTGAGAAAGGAAAATACCTATAAGAAAATTCCTAAGGTATTATTAATGTTTAATAAAAATATCAATATCAGTGGTGGTCCTAAATATGTGTTTGGATGGGAAAGATTACCTACATTCACGGAATTCTGCAACTCTCACTACAGTCGCTATTTAGAGAACACGAATTCAGGTTAGAATCTCAAAATTGGGTCCTGGGGAGAAATCTATGTGAGATAATGAATGGGGATCAGGAAAAAGTTATATACTCTTTCAGTACTAGTATTGCAAACCACAGTGCCTAAAACTAGAGAGGGGGGAGGGAAAGAAAAGGGGAGGGAGATTGGGTCAGGTGTTTGTCATAGATACAGGCTAGGGATGGGGAATTCGGTGGGGGGGGGAAGAATTGAGGACTTTGGTGGTGGGAAGTGTTCACTGGTAAAGGGATGAGTGTTAGAACATCACAGAGTTAAAATTCAACTATCAACAACTTTGTAGCTGCATACCTTATGGTGATTCAATTAAAAAAAGAGAGAAGAGTTTAAAGTGGTATGGGGTTGAATTCACCATGAAAAAGATCTCTCTGATTCTCTGGCTTAGAATGTCTCATTTTAGCCCACGGGTCAGGATTGGTTTAAAGAGGATAGTAAAAAGTCACCTTTTCCACAGTAGCTTTTTTTTTATTAACTGATTTTGTTATTTATTTATTTTTTGGTTTGGGGGGTGCTCAGGAATTGTTCCTAGCTCTACACTTAGAAATAACTCCTGGCAGGTTCCAGGGACCATATGAGATGCCAGGTTTGAAGCTAGGTTGGCTGAGTGCAAGGCAAACACCCTATCTGCTCTATTATTGCTCTGGTCCCATTGACTGATTTTAATATAGCTTTTGTGGTGTGCATAATGCCACTTGTTTCACAGCCTATGCTCTGTCAGGGAGAGGAGGAGAAGGGCTCACAGAGAAGACTGAAAAGGAGCTTTAGTATCAATCACAAAAGGACACATGCTATTATGAGTTCACTTAACAAGAAATGGCCAGACCAGGCAAATCCATGGAGACAGAAAGTAAATTAGTGGTTGCCAGGGTCGTGAGAGAAGGCAGAATAGAGTCTGCCAACAGGTATGGCATTTTCTGTGAGGTGATGACAGTGTTCTAAAATTAGACTGTAGTGAGAGTTGCAGAATTCCGTGAATGTACTGAATACTAGATTGTTCTCTTTGAAAAGGGTGACTAGTTTAATCTGTTAATTTATGTCCACAAGATATCCTATTAAGAATGAGCCTTAACTCAAAACAACTTAATTATGGGAGGTATCGAGTCAATGGAGGTTTCAGGGATGTGATTCATTTCATCTCTCCTCTGTTTATTTTTCACAATTCTTCAGACCCATCTCCACATAGAATGATAGGTTCCACTCAAATTTATGCTTGCAGTTTAGTAAATTAAAAGCAACCCACCAACATGAGAAGACATCATTTAACCCCCCACCAAAAGCCTGTAAAAAATGTTTTCCTGGATACAAGAAGTACAACACAGTCACAAGTTAAAACACAAGTTAAAAAGTCACAAATAAAACAAGTCAGAGATATCCAAGACTTTGAAATACTGCCATTCTTAACATCCCTCCTGAGTAAACAGAATTATCATTTTTATTTTTTAGTTAGCTACTGACTAAACAGAACCTGTTCTTGCAAAAATAAATAAATAAAAAAAAGGACTTTTTTTTATGTCTGTCACAACCATTTCTTTTCCATTACTGCTTGAATGGGCTGGGCCTCAACCCTGTCTTTCAGGGACCCTGCTGAGCTGCTGTCTCCTGTCTATAGCTTCAATTCTCCAGAGCTCCCTGGTGAGTTAACATGGAAGTCAAATTGGAAATGATGTGAGAAAATTCCACCTCCGTCAGCCAGTAGTGAGAGTAGGGACCTGGCAAGAGGCTTGCAGCTGCAAGGGAGTTAGGTTCATGAATTCACCTTAGTAATTACTATTGAGCTACGAGTTATTTTTTTTTTTTTTGGCTATGTGCTCAAAAAAATCACTCCTGGCTCAGGGGATCATATGAAGCACCAGGAATCGAACCTGGATCAGCTGTATGCAAGGCAAGAGCCCTACAGTTGTGCTATTGCTCTGATCCCAATAAGCTACAAATTTATGGCTCTTAAAAATATGGTGGTGAAGAGCTCATGCCATTTTTCTAACTTTTCTAATATCAATAATTCATGTGTACATGCTAAAATTGGGGAACACAGAGTCTCAGGTGTGATTAACAGTCCAAGACTCATGCAGGGATGAGCCACAGAGCCATAGTTGAAACCCAGGGCATCAGCCTCTTCTAGACCTTCTAACGTTTCTATTTGGCTTCAGCTACACTGTAAGTTCAATTCTCTGGTATGAGTGGGCAGGGCATGGTTCTGATGAAAGGATTTATATTTAAACTTGCTAAAGAACATATATGAACTTTGTCCTGGACACCTAGGCCAAATCCCATCCTTCAGAGATGAGTCTTTTAAATTAAGTCTCTAAGAGTGTCATGAAAAATAGCTTGACCTTTAGGTAAAAAAGACTCAGTAAGCTCACTGGGAGGGACATTCAGTGCCAGCAGATTCCTGCTGTTTTTCTGTTGGAATGCCTCTAGAGACCAACAATATAACACCTGCAGTATCAAGCTATCTTCCTAAAAGAAAAGACCCAGGTCACCACTCATTTCTGAGTGCTCAGCCAAAGCCCAATACAGAATATATTTTATAATTTATATAAAATATACAGAATATAAATTTTATATAAAATACACTGGATAAATTTTATATTTTATATAAAATATATGGGATATCTTTTATATTTTATATATGGATATGAAATGGGTTTTCCAAAATAAAAGAATATATAAAGAGGAGTTGAAGATAATTATTTGTATATGCATACATATACATACAAAGACTCTCTATGTATACATGCATTCATGAAAGGAGAATTCTAAGGGGGTATAAAAATGAAGCTGTCTCTTGGGGAGAGGAAGACATGTGACTAGAAAGGGTCTTATTTGACTTATCCCCCCCAAGGAAGCTACAAAGAAGTGAAATTACCAGGGCTTCATTCCTAATATCAGAATGTCTTACAGAACTAAATATTCGCTTTTCATTATGCTCTTATGGTATTGACTAATCATGCTAATCATGCTGACAACCTGAAGGAGTTTATAATAGGATTAGTTTAGAATTTTTTTAATTCCTATTTAAATTGAGGGAGAGAAGTAAAATGCCTGTCTTGAATACAGGCAGGGGATGGAGGAGGAGGAAGATAGGGAAGTGACATTGGTGGTGGAAAAGTTGCACTGGTGAAGGGGGGTGTTCTTTTTGTGACTGAAACCCATCTATAGTCATGTTTCTAATCACTGTGCTTAAATAAATATATTATTAAAATTTTTTAAAATAGTATTTAGAAAAAATTTTCCTAGACCTATCCCATGTCTGTATCATTTCTGTTTGGTGGAGCTTGAAAGTATCCAATTTTCAGATGTATTTAAAAGGGGAAAAAAAACCCGGTGATTTTAAAGAGGTTTAATTATGTCACATAAAATGTGAGACGGTCATTTTGCTGGAAATGACATATTTAGTCATAAACATGTGCTAAATATATAATCCAAGTTACCCATTTGAGGAGGGTAAGCTTCGAATGATTCCTAATGAGGAATTCTAACAATGATTCATAAATCTTTGTTAAGAAAAATAGCATCTTTTAAAAAAAATCACATGCCTTCATTCAGTAAAGTCAGTGCAGTACAATACAGACAAATAAGCAATTTAATAATAATAATAATAATAACAATTTAAATATTGTTTTGAAAGACAGCTGGTAAAAAATAATAGGCAATGGTTAGTGGAGTTAGGAGAAGACTTCATGGAAGTGAAAGTTGGAAGGCTGATTGGGCATTTGCTGAATATTAAAAGATGGGGTGAGAGAAAAGGAAGCTCTTCCTTAAGCATATAGACCAGCATATGTAAATAAGTATAGAAAACCTGGCATAGAAAGTACTGAGCTAGAGGTAATAAACAGTATGGGGGATGAATTTGGAGAGGCATAAAGGAATCAGATTACAAAAGACCTTATGTCAACCGTCAGAACCTATCGATACAGCAAAAACAATATATGGAGGAAGTTCATAGCATTTATTTTAGGAAACAAGGAAAATTTTAAGTACATAATGTGACCACACAGCTTAAGAAACTAGAAGAACAAACAGCATGAAAGCAAAACAATAAATGAATTGCAAACTAAGTAGAAGGAAGGAAATGATAAATATTAGAAAAGAAATTCATGTTTTAAAAATAAAGAAAAATAATAGCGAGGTTAAATGAAGCCAGGAGCTGATTTTTCAAAATAATAGATATAGTTCAGGGGGTTAAAGAATTTCCTTGAGTGATCCCTGAACAAACTCCAGTGTGGCCAAAACACAAAAGCGCATGCCATCCACTCCACACAACACGAACTTACACCATACCTGTTAACAGTATTATGACCATGTCACATCATGTTCCTGGTAAAATAGTTGGAACAAGCTTTTCTTCAAGCCTGTGTCCCCCCACCCACTTTTTTCTTAAGTTTTATTGAATCACTGTGAGATACAAAGTTAAAACATTGTTGACTATTGGCTTTCAACATTAAAACCATGAAACTCAGTGTTACAACAATGTTCTGATATTAATCCATTCATCAGCATTAAGTCCCTGCTAAAACTTTCATATGTCCCTTCTGTTCCCCTTCCATACCACTAGCCTGTCTTTATGGAAGACATTTTTCTCTCTCTCTACTTTTTTTTTTTTTTTTTTTGGTTTTTGGGTCACACCCACAGCACTCAGGGGTTACACCTGGCTCTATACTAAGAAATTGCTCCTGGCAGGCTTGGGGGACCACATAGAACATTTGAACCACTGACCTTCTGCATGTGAGGCAAATGCCTTACCTCCATGCTATCTCTCTGGCCCTCTTTTTAATAATAACTTTATACAAGCATCTTAGTTAAAATAAATTTTTCATGCTTGATTTTTTTAATTAACAGCTTTATTTAAACACCATGATTACAAATATATTTGAAGTTGGGTTTCAGTTATAAAAAAGGACACCCCATTAACCAGTGCAATATTTCCACCACCTATGCCTGCCCTCCAACGCCTTACTCCCCGACCCCTTGCCTGAATTCAAGACAGGCATTTTATTTCTCTCTCACTCACTACCATTGCCATGATAGTTGTCAGTATAGTGATTTCTGTAACTGGTCTCACCATTCTTTGTGGTTAGCTTCATACCATGTATATACAGTTTTACAGTTTTCTGGGCATGGAGTGCTATATATATATATATATATATATATATATATATATATATATATATATATATATGTATGTATGTATACACACATATGTATATACTAGTCCACTTTCTTCCATATCTCCCTTTAGAGCTAGTATATTCTGGTCAGATTTCATCCTGGTTGACCTATCAAGGTGTGACGGGTAGTGCTGAGGTCTCCCATTATTATTGTGTTGCTATCAATATCTTCTTTTAGATTTGGCAATAATTTTTAAAACATTTTGTTGGTCCCTCATTGGGTGCATATGTTTAGGAGTGTGATTTCTTCCTGCTGTACATATCCCTTGATAATTACAAAATGTCCATCTTTGTCCCTTATAACTTTTATGTCTAAAGTTTGTATCATCTGATATTAAAATGACCACTCTAGTTTTTTTAAGAAAGTTGTTTTTGCTTGGATGATTGTCCTCCAACCTCTGGAGAAGCCCATGTTCTCGCTCATAAAAACATTCTCTCTTTCTCTTTCCTCCAGTATTTCTAACTGAGTTCTGATAAAAAACTATCTTGTTTCACCAAAAAAAAAAAAACAAAAAAAAAAAACAAAAAAAAAAAAACAAAAAAAAAAACCCTGTTGGAACATTAATCAGTAATTTGTAAGAAACAATCAAATTTTGAACTGCACTTTTAAAAGTGCCTAGGGTCAAAGCAACAGTACAGCAGGTAGGGCAACTTGTTTTGCATACAATCCACTGCATCTCTAGCACTCCATATGGTTCCTCAAGCATTGCCAGGAGTGATCTCTATATATATAAGCTCTGAATACTGCCAGGTGTGGTCCTACAAACCAAAATAACAAAGGCATCTAGGTCTAGGTTCATTTGGATATGTTACTATTCTTATTTAGCACAGGAAAAACATCTGACATAAACTAAGAAGGGTGAATTGATTCCATCTGGCAGTTATTGTCACATACGTGTGCTTACGTTGGAATTCTCTATCCTAATTTATCTCATTTATCATATTTATATCATGAAATTTAGGGACTCAATCAAGATATGAGTATAGGAATTACTTTATCTGGAGTCATTTATAGAAACCATCCTACCTGCTCATTTTCTAGTTTCTTTGTACACATTTTATGAAGGATATACATATTCATCTTTTCATATAGGTATCAGAACAAACTATTTAAATGAACCATATTCTATTAGTCACTGTTGATCTGGATAGTATTCTATTTATTTAATAGTTCCATTGAATACTGAATTTGGAAGTCAATAACCCTCCTGAGGGAAACAATAGACTTGCTTAGACATTCTGCTAATGAGTTTACTCAAAATAAATGTTCTATTCTTTGGCTTTGAGAACTGTAAAATCTAGAAGAAGGAATTGTAGTCTCTATCCATTTTCTATTGAGTCTTCTTAAAATTCTGACTCCTTGTAGTTTCATTGTATTTCCAAATAAACTCAGACTTCTTTGTTGGCAAATAGAGCCACCTTTGTACCAACTCAACCCCTAAATTGAGAGACTAAAGAGACTCAAATAGTCTGGTTTTAAAATATAAGTAAAAAGAGAGTTCACAATAGGTAGTGATTCAGAAGTAAATGCTAAAATTTGGAGGAATGTTTTGGGACAGTTATGGGAGTGGAATGTGGCCTTGCATGCAGATGGGGGAGGATTTCCTTTCTCTCAAATAATGCAAATTTTCAGGGGGTACTGAGTGAATTTTTTTTAAAGGAGGAGTTACTAGGCCTGATAAACTTGGAATTCTTTGTTCTGTCATTTACATTGAGTTTCTGGCATTGGCTTTTTGGTCTGAAGTTCTAGTTAAAAACTGTCAATTTTGTCTTATTTTTATCTTAACAAAGTGTATTGATATATTTCTTTATAGTTTATAACCTGTCTCTCTGACTGTCTGGTCATATTATGAAAGCTACAAATTCAGGTATATTCCTTTGGAAATATATTAAAGAAAGTGGAAAGGAAGCATGAGTCAGGAAAAAAGTTCTAGAAAAATTATAAGAAAATCATTTTTTAGTTAAGCTAGACATAAAACAGTCCCGAGCTGCTTGACAGTTAAGGCAAGGAAGAATAATAAAGTAAATATCCAGAACTGAATTATCACTTTGAAGTGCTATAATTTCAAAATTTTGAAATTGCCAGATTGTTTATAAGAAAATTAAAAAATTGACATCATCTCCATAGGCATCAATGTTGCTTCCTCATCGGAGTAAAGTTGGATTGGTTCTTGGGAGTGAAGATGGGCTCTCCTTCTTGAGTTTTAGCTGATAATTAAAATGTAGTCCTAGAAAAATGCAAATAAAAACAAGGCATCACCTCATAATTGTGAAAATTATAAAGTTAAGAAACAGGTGTTGGATAGAACATAGAACTCTCATTCACTTTTGATGGGAATGTAAACTGCTTCAACTACTATGTAAAACACTATGGAAATCTCTAAAAATTAAAAAATTGAACTGCTATATCATATATTATCTCTTTTCCTAAAGAACCCTCCCAAGAACATAAGAAACACAAATTCTAAAAGATATATGCTGAGGCTGAAGTGATAGTACAGTGGTAGGGAATTTTCTTTTTTGTGGCCAACCTGGGGTTGATTCCAGGCATCCCATCTGGTTCTCCAGCTACCTCTAGGAGTGATTTCTGAGTGCAATCCAGGAGTAACTGCTGCATATCATGATTTACAATTGCCAAGAGTTAGAACTAATCCAGATGAATGGATCAACCTGGATTAGAACTAATCCAGATGAATGGATAAATACATTGTGATTTACATAAACATTGATACTACTATGTTCTGCTCAAAGATATTCATATTTTGCTTCAACATGAGTGAAACTAGAGGGTAAAGAGTGGCCTGTTAAGCAAAATAAATTGTAAGGAGAAAGAAACATACTGGATGCCAGAAACATGTTGTATACAAATATGCAAAAACAAGAGAACAGTGTTCAACAAAAGGGATCAATTAGACTGGTTACAGAACTGAGATGCTTAAGAGAAGGTCAGGGTAGGCATGGTAGAAAGAAGTGTCTTTTATGGACAGAAGTGGAAGGATTGTATTTATGTGGTAATAGTTCCATTAAAATTTATACACTTGTAAACCAATTTTACTCTAATTTAAAAATGCTCCCTGGTGTTAGGAAGTGTGTGCTAGTGAAAGAATGAATGTAAGAATATTGTATGGCTAAAACAATTATGAACAACTTTGTAACATTTAGTTTATGATGATTCAATTAGAAATTTTATTAATAAAATTATCAATAACAATCAAAATACTATCCCTGGAAGTAATAGTTTTCTATTCTTTTACTGGTAAGAATAGTTTTATATTATGGTCAGGTTAAGACCAAGAATTGAATGGTCTATTAAGTGTTTTTACCTACATCTAATTATATTTGTCCCTTATATTAGCCTTATAATTTACTATCATTTAACTAGGATAGAAATAAGACGCATCAGGATTAAGAAAATTAACTGAAGATTAGTGTCAATCTCAGGGTTGTAAACCAGACCCTAGGATACTCAGGTCTTCATTGTTCCACTTTATCAGACTTAACAGTTTACTTACAGTTCTACAGATACTGGCTAGATATCTAACATCTCTGAAATATGCAGAGATACTGAAGAAAATATGCAAGATAGCACTGGAATAAGTATGTGAGAATATGAGTCTGTAAGGCATTGAATAAGTGATTATAAAAGTATGGTGACTATCAAAATGTAATCTTCAATTTAAAAAAATTTCTAGTCATATTCTTATCTATCAGTGGAGAAACTCATCTTATAGCTACAATTTTGTGAGCTTGAGTGTTCTATTTAATGAATATTTATGACAACTATTTTTCCTTGAAAATATTTTTGGTTTGATAAAATTTTTAAAGAATCTTTGCTTTTATGTTTTGAAACCTGATATTGTTTGGTAACACTTTGTTGAAAGCTTATTCCTGGCTCTCTAAATATGTGTGTGTGTGTGTGTGTGTGTGTGTGTGTGTGTGTGTGTGTGTGTGTGTGTGTGTGTGTGTGTGTAAATCTCTCTTCACTGATCCAAAGAGGACCAGCCACAATCAATAGCATCACAAAGAAATTCAGAGATGGAAAGGGAACAAATCCAGATTAATTAATGTAAAACATGGAACAAGTCTGACATTAAGAAAGCAGAATAGATTCAAGTTCCTTTATTCTTACTAGGTTGGCTGGATAGGAAATCTAGTCTACACAAAGTAGCAAAGTTAGACAGATCCCAAATATACTTAAAAAGCTTATGTAAGAAATGATTTTATTGAAGCTTTTCTTAAATCCCTTTTTCAGCCAAAGAAACCTCTGTCCTCACCTCCTCTTTATGTTCCAAACATAAACATCAGGTATGATAAGAGACTATGTGTTGTCCACTATTTTAGTCTAATAAAAATCCTTTCTACAATACAAAGAAAATGATCATAGCTTAATTTGCAACAGGAGGCCATAATGAAACTCCCAAACTATCTTAAATATTTAGAAAAGCTTATGGTTCGGAACAGTTAGGGTTAGGGAACACTTCATTTTTGTTTCTACTAAGCTTCTTGTGTGGGCATTAGAGTAAATAGGCTGATTCTCTGTCAAATAGCACAGTAATATTTAACTCATGAACTTTTAGTAATTGATAATTATTGGAACTATCTCAGGTTTAACAAGATCTTCTCCAGAAAAAATGAACTTCTTCACCCTTAATTTTCTTCATTAAAATTGTGCAGATATTAAGTTGTACTTTGAAGGTTTTAATAACCACTGCCAAATATCTGGGATAAACAAGGTCTATAGTTTTTGTATTTTTAATTTTTTTAACTGCAGGCACCATGATTTGTAGTACTATTAATGAAAGGATTTCATGCATAGTTTTCCAACAGCCTAGCCTCTATTATCTCCTCTACCTGTTAACCCACCATGCTAGGTTTAAATCTGTAAACAGATTATATTGCTTTTAGCCATTACTATGTCTCTCTTTATTTCATACATGAGAAAGGTTAGTCTGTCTCTGTCTCTCTCTTTCTTGACTTGCTCCACTTAGCATACTTTCCAGATTCATCCACACTGCAACAAATTACATTATTTTATCTTATAGACATAAGTATTCTATTGTGCATATCTATAATAGTTTCTTTATTCAATCATTTGCTTTCAAACATTTTGTTGGTTTCTAGGTTTGTTTTTCTTTTTAGCACATTCTTTCCTTATAAAAAACTACATTTTTAAGTACGATTTTTTTAATTTAAACAACTTTATTACATACATGATTGTGTTTGGGTTTCAGTCATGTAAAGAACACCACCCATCACCAGTGCAACATTCCCATCACCAATGTCCCAAATCTCCCTCCTCCCCACCCAACCCCCGCCTGTATTCTAGACAGGCTTTCTATTTCCCTCATACATTCTCATTATTAGGATAGTTTCAAAACGTAGTTATTTCTCTAACTAAACTCATCCCTGTTTGTGGTGAGCTTCATGAGGTGAGCTGTAACTTCCAGTTCTTTTCTCTTTTGTGCCTGAAAGTTATTATTGCAAGAATGTCTTTCATTTTTTTTTAAAACCCATAGATGAGTGAGACCATTCTGCGTCTTTCTCTCTCTCTGACTTATTTCACTCAGCATAATAGATTCCATGTACATCCATGTATAGGAAAATTTCATGACTTCATCTCTCCTGACGGCTGCATAATATTCTATTGTGTATATGTACCACAGTTTCTTTAGCCATTCATTTGTTGAAGGGCATCTTGGCTGTTTCCAGAGTCTTGCTATGGTAAATAGTGCTGCAATGAATATAGGTGTAAGGAAGGGATTTTTGTATTGTATTTTTGTGTTCCTAGGGTATATTCCTAGGAGTGGTATAGCTGGGTCGTATGGGAGCTCGATTTCCAGTTTTTGAAGGAATCTCCATATTGCTTTGCATAAAGATTGAACTAGACGGCATTCCCACCAGCAGTGGATAAGAGTTCCTTTCTCTCCACATCCCGGCCAACACTGCTTGTTCTCATTCTTTGTGATGTGTGCCAATCTCTGGGGTGTGAGGTGGTACCTCATAGTTGTTTTGATTTGCATCTCCCTGATGACTAGTGATGTGGAGCATTTTTTCATGTGCCTTTTGGCCATTTGTATTTCTTCTTTGTCAAAGTGTCTGTCCATTTCTTCTCCCCATTTTTTGATGGGATTAGATGTTTTTTTCTTTTAAATTTCTGTCAGTGCCTTGTATATTTTGGAGATTAGCCCCTTGTCTGCTGGGTATTGGGTTTGACTATGGTGAATAGTGCTGCAATAAACATAGAAATGCAAATGTCTTTCCTGAAGTTATTGTCCTTTGGGGTAGATATTAAGGAGTAAAATTGGTATAACAGAAGATTTAGATAATATATAAACTCAATATTTTGTTTTTTTGAGAAGTGTTCATGTTATTTCTCAAAATGGTTTAATCAGTCAACATTCGACCATCAGTGGATGAGGGTTTATTTCCCCTTCCAAATCCCCATCAACACTGGTTTTTGATGTGTTACACTTTTGATGGTATGAGGTGTTATCTGGTTAATGTGGTGGTTTTGATTTGTATTTCCCAATGAGTTGGGAGAATTTTAAAAATTATTACTATGGGACATTTGTATGTTTTCCTTGAGGAAGTTTCTATTCATTTCTTCTCCCCTATATGAGTGAAGTTGTTTTTCCTTAAGTTTTTTAAGTGTTTTTATACCTTGGGATATTAACATTGTCAGATGAGTGGGCAATTTTTTTCTCCCAGTCTGTGGGTTTCTTTTTATTCTGGTAATTAATTTGCAGTACATTACCTTCTTAATTTTATATAGTCCCATTTGCTTCCATTTTCTTGGCCAATGGCATTATATCATTGTTGAAGATTCCAGATTCTATGCATAAAGGAGTATTCATATGTCTTCCTCAATATAATTTACGAATTCATATATGTTAACAAGGTCTTTAATTCATTCTGAATTACTTTTGTGCATGGTGTGAGATCAGGGAGTAAGTTCATATTTTAAATATATGACTGACAAGTTTTCCTAGCATCATTGTTAAAGAGGTTTCCTTTCTCTACTTTATATATTTTTGCTTCTTTGCCAAAGTTAGTTGTTCATGTGCCTGAGGATCTGCATCTGTATTTTAAACTATATTTCTTTGGTCTGAGAATCACACTGTTTGGATTCTGTGACTTTTTAGTATAATTTTATGTTTTTGTTTATTTAAATTTGTTTTTGTTTTGTTTTGTTGTTGTTTTTCGGTCACATTCGGTGATGCATTACCCCTGGCTTGGGGGACTATATGGGAAGCCTGGGAATCGAACCGAGGTCCATCCTAGGTGAGCTCTTGCAAGGCAGACACCCTACTGTTTGCGCCACCGCACCAGACCCAACTTTTTAGTATAATTTTAAAATTAAAGAGAAGTGTTCCTGAATTTTCCTAGGATCATTTTGGGCTAGGTGGGGGCTATTATTGCTCCTTATAAACGTCCAAACTATTGGTTGATGTCCTTAAAAAGTTCCAGATGTTTGTTGTTGTTGTTGTTGTTGTTGTTTAGGGGTCACACCAGACAGCGCTCAGGGCTTCCTCCTGGTTCTTTAGCCAGAAGTCGCTCCTGGCGGGCTCAGGGGACCATATGGAAGGGCGGGATTCTACCTGGGTCTGCGTCGGGTCAGCCGCTTACAAGGCAGTCGCTCTACCCATTACCCCATTGTCACTTAAGTTCCAGATGTTTTTATAGGGAAATCTTTATGTGAAATCTTTATAGTATTTTGGGTAAGATTGTCATTTTAGCACTATTAACCCTTCAAGCTTATGAACAGAGAAAGGTGAAAGTACTTTTTATTCAAGTGGAAGATCTCCTTTTATTTAGTTAAAAGAAATAAAAGATTTTCTATGTTCTTGAACAGAGTAAAAATACTTTCAATCCATGTTTCTCGATTCTCCTATATCCAATTAAAACAAATAAATACCTATAGAAAAAAAAACTTTTATCTAAATTCAGGAGTATTTTTCCCATCTCTTTGAAGAGTATGAGCAGTAAAAATTCTCAGATCTATTATGAGTCTACTTGATTTATATTTTTTGTCATTTACGTAGTAAGACCAGGGTAAGTAAGGCTTTTCTGGGACCTAAATTTTAAAGTGAATCATAAATGATAAGTAGTTTAGAGGAAATATTTTATGATAAACATCAAAGTGCTTATTATGATTCCATACAGTATCTAGCTAATTTGACTATAGTATTTGCTGTTGTTTGATTTACAATTAACACAGAAAACATTGTCTTAATTTCAGAACTATAACACAGTGACTGTGTGCATATTTATAAATGTAATCAGAATTAATTCTAGTTCTTTTTCTTGTAATGAGAACTTTTATTATCTAATATTTTAATAATCTTAAAACACAGAATTATTTTACTAACTATACTCACTTTGTTGTGTTTTACATTCTCATATGTACATTCATAACTGCAAGTTTGTACCATTTGCATGTTCTCTGTTTACCTACCTGTAATCTACTCCTGACACTGTTATTTACAAATTCCACATAGAATAAGAATATCTGGGGATTGGAACAATAGCACAGCAGTAGCACATTTGTCTTGCAGGCAGCTGACCAGACAGACCTGGATTCAATCCCAGGCATCCCATATGGTCCCCCAAGCAGGAGCGATTTCTGAGTGCATACCCAGGAGTAACCTCTGAGCATCACTGGGTGTGGCCCAAAAACAAACAAACAAAAAAGAATATCTGATGTGTCTTTCTGACTTATTCCCCTTATTATAATACCCAAAGATACTATCCCTCTGACCTATATATTTTGGTTTTTGTCAATGGGATTTCTTTGCTGAGCTTTTTAGTTGATTGTAGTTTCACTTATTTTTGTTTTAATATCACTTGAAAAAGTGAATGTGAGATCATCAATCACCAAGACTGTCAATGAACTCTTTGCTTATGTCTTAGAAGCTTTACGGTTTCAAGTCTTATATTCAATTCCTTAATCCATTTTGAGCTAATTTTTGTGGTATAAAACTGTAGTACTGCTTCAATCTTTTGCTTCAGTTTTCCCTGCATCACTTATTGAAGAAACTATTCCTCCCTCATGTCTATTTCTTGACAGCTTTATTAAAAACTTACCACTTAGGTGTGCATTTGTTTATTTTTTGTTCTGTTCTATTAATCTGTGCATCTGTTTTGCTTGTTTGTTTGAGAGCTAAACCTGGCAGTGCTCAGAGGTTACTCCTGGCTCTGCGCTCGGGAATCGCTCGTGGCAGGCTTAGGAGACCATCTGGGATGCTGGGGATCGAACCTGGGTCCATCCTGGGTCAGCCACTTGCAAGCAAGCACCCTACTGCTGTATCACTTTGGCCCCGAGTGCATCTGCATTAATGCCAATACAATATAGTTTTAATTACTATAACTATTATATAGTTTTAAATCAAGAAGCATGATGCATTCAGTAATTACTGGCTATTCTGGGCCTTCTGTGTTTTTTAAAATTATTAGGATTCTTTGTCATATTTCTGTAAAGTTTAAAATCATTAAAATATTGACAGGTATTGCACTAAATCTATAGTTTGCTTTGGATGTAGGAGTATATTGTCCATGGGCATGGAAAAATCTGTGCTATTTTCTGTTTTTAAAATAATGCACTAAGAATTTTACTGTACAAATATTTCACCTCCTTGGTTAAAATTTTTACTGAATATTCATTGTTTTTGATGTCATTATAAGTTGGATTTGTTCTTATGCATATGAGAATTATATTATATAGAAAAACTAAGATTTTAATATTAATTTTTTGTGAGAGTTTGACTTTTTCTTTCCAATTTCAAGTGCCTTTTTAAAAATCTCTTACTTATAATCTCTCAGTAGGACTTAAGTTCTAAGCTGAAAAAATTAACAAAAGTAGATATCTTTGTCTGATAGATAATATTGGGGGGATCTTTTCTGTCTTTCTCTATTGTACTTGATGCTAACTATAGTATTAGTCTACCATATACATATCTTAGTTTACCCATATATGGCCTTTATAACATTTATACATTTCCACATTTCATTTTTGCCAAATTTTGTTGAAAATTTTGTTGGATATATTTAGCTATGCTTTTTCCATATTATCAAATTATATTTTCTTGTTAATACGTCATTAATTTTTTGAACGTAACTATCACTTCAGCCTGGAATAAAAAGTCTCTGATTGTGATTTATGGTCCTTTTAATGTGTCTCTGAATTCAGCTTCTTAGTATTGAGGAAATTTGCTTGTCTATCAGGGAATTTTTTTGCTTTTCTCAAGTATTGGTTTGGGTATCAAGATAGAGCTGACTTTATTGTTCCAAGGAAGCAAATTTATAAGAAAGGATCTAAATGTCTTTGAGCTTCTTGTTTATGTTTAGTGATGCCTACACCTCATCTCATAAATAAGTTTGGAGTATTGTCTTCCATTTTTGAGTAAGACTGATAGCTGATATTTCTTCATTTTATGTTAAAATCTACCGATATTATTGGAGCCATTATTGAATTATTGAAACCTAAGAGAGTAGGAATGTGATCTGACTCTCTGGCAACTTCCTTTCCTTAAGAAGTTGAAATATTTGATGATTATTGAAGCTATATCTACTCTACAAGAACCTTGTCTACCAGCCATAAAAATGGTTAGGGGCTCAGATATCTTGGTAAAGATACGATGTTTAAAATCTGTAGAAATCTTCCTTCTCTGTCTCCTTGTTTTCTCATATACTAATTCTTTTTGTCTTCTAAGTCCCTGAGAATAATTTTAAAACAAATGATGTAGGATTTCTGGAACTTCTACATAGGAACCAATGAGGTTAATCTTTGAAACATTTGTGTTTTTAAGAGTTATACTACCAGAGACATCAAGAAATTATTGTTTTATTTTCTTTTGTTATTACAGGTTGATGTGGAGATTTTGAAAACACAGAATTACTTTTTAACCCAGTGAATATCTAGAAAAGTGGAGGCATCACTAAAACATAAACAAGAAACTCAAAGACATTTAGATCCTTTCTTATAAATTTGCTTCCTTGGAACAATAAAGTCAGCTTCTTCTAAGAAAAGTTTGAAAATCTGAGATAATAAATTACAGGCCTACAGATCTTTTTTCCCCTTTTCTTTTAACTGTGAGGAAGATGACCCTGATGATCAGAATTGAGGTTTTAATGGTGCTCCAATATTACCAATTAAAACCTCTCATTGACACTGCAAATGTTTTCACCGTTTTAATGAAGCTGTCTGAAGAGAAAAGAACTACTCCGTTCAACTCTAAATGAGTCCCCAACACTTTTAAGGTACTGTATTTTTTGCTCAGTAAGACGCACCTGAGCATAAGACACACATAATTTTTAGAAGCTTTCCTCCCCTGCACTTAGGCTTCAACTCCAGGCTGCATTCACTCCATAAGACACAATTTTGACGGGGGGAAAAATTTGTCTTACTATATAAAAAATAAGGTATTTTTCCTTTTGCACATTTTGCTTAAATACTAGATTTATTTTTTTAACACGAATAGGAAAATCACAATCACAGAAATCCAGTGAATTATTTAGGTAGTTACTTAGCATGAATAAGTAGCTCAAGCAGTTCAATATTTGAAAGGGGCTCTATTAAATATTATATGACAGAAATAAGATTTTTCAAAAGTTGACTCATTATTAGTGTTTCTGCAGGAAGAAGTAACCCGAATAGGATTAAGAGATCTCTTTGGTTTTTTACAATTCTTACTACGGAGATTTTCTAACATGCAGGACCTGCAGAATGACTTGCTTGGTATCTCTAAGATTTTAAAGACAAGTTAATGAGTAGATTTTTCATATATAACATTGGGAAAAACTAGGGAAGAGAAGATGAACTTTATTTATATAGAGAGATGTGACACTTAGCCAATTGTACGCAAACTTAAGAGACTCCAGTTTGTTTTTCTAATCTGATTTTTAAAAGACAAACTTTTTCTCTTTGCTAGAAAAATGATTAAATACAGAGGTCCAAGTAAATTCATTTATAAAATAAAAAATGAGGGTCAGAGCCATAGCACAGCATAGGGTGTTTGCCTTACACGCAGCCGATCCAGGATTGACCTTGATTCGTCCACCAAGCCAGGAGCGATTTCTGAGTGCACAGCCAGGAGTAACCCTGAGCATCACAGGGTGTGGCCCAAAAAGCAAATAGATAGATAGATAGATAGATAGATAGATAGATAGATAGATAGATAGATAGATAGATAGATAAAAATAAATTGCCCTAAGTAAAAATATTGACAACATCAAGAGCAGGTGTGAGCATGGTGCTGGTGAGACCAGGAAGCAAGTTTTAAATTTATATATACAACCCAGTGTTTCTATTTCAGCACAAATAACAGTCAATGAATGCTCCAAATAAAAGCAGTAATTGTCTATCAGGTGAAGCAGTTCAGAGGTCATAAGACGTTATAGCCTAACAGAAAAGCATTTATAAGATTCATTGAGTGACCAAATTGAGGCAGATTTATTCCTTTTTTGATATATCATATAGTTGGTATTTCTACATTTGCATAAATCACAAACAGATATGAATGCTATGTATACATTTATGTAGGTGCATCTGTGAGGAAAAAAATCTTTTACTTCCAAGAAGAAAAGGACAGGTTAAGATGATGATAGAGGTTTAATCTTCTATGAAATGCCAAAAATCCTATGTGTTCATAGTCTATGGATATAATTTAAAGTACGAAACAAGACCAGAGAGAGAAGAGATATCATAGGAGTTAATTTATTTGCGTTATATGTGTCTAACCCTATTCCAGTATCTTCCCCATGTGTAGGTCCCCTTGGCAATACCTAAACACTACTGGTTGTGGTTAATTCTTCATCCAAATAGCATTTTCTGTTTGGTGAAAGAAATAGAAGTTGAGAGGCTGGGGAAGTGATTGCATGATAGATTTGTGGGTATAAGTGATTTATTGCAGGTATGAATCCACTACACAATGGGATGTTTTCGTTGGTTCTCTTTTCTCTTGACATCAGATGTGGCTTCTTGTGAAAGGCTCACCTTAGTCCTGACTATTGACTATCTCATTGGTGTCTCACAATTATACTATCTCAGGTGAATAAATTCATATTTTCTTCATGGCTGAACGACTTTATTTTAGAGTGCTGAGGTGGGTGCTACAAGTAGGAGCTTATGAGGGTCAAAAATATTCATGTGCCAATGAAAACTAAAATGACTGGCACAGCAGGTAAAAAGTCTCCTTTTTGTTTTTATTAATTTTTTTAATTAAATATCATTTTTATTTTAACCATAGTGGCTTACATATCATTGACAATACTATTTTAGGTACATATTAACATAAAATCAGGGGAATTCCCATCACCGAATTGTCCTCCCTCCACCTCCGTTCCTGTCCTTCTTCCCATCGGTCCCCTCTGTGCCTAGCTTACTACGTAGTGGTCTTACACCTATTTGGTCTTGGTGCCTCCCTTTTTTCCCCCTCTAACTGGGAGGAGGGACTAGATAGTTCCAGTTATGCTGTTTTGTTTGAAGAAGAAAAAAATAATAACCTGGAGAGAAAAAAGAAAAAAAAAGAATCAGATACTCTGGAAATGGGCGAAGTCCTTCTAGAGGCTTTCATCCTTGATTTGAGAGACGAAGGGGAAAAAGAAGGTGAAACACCACAACAGTATATAAAGAACTGTCAAATAAAATATCCAGTAAGCATTCCAAAAAAAAAAAAAAAAACAAACAAGCAAATGAAACAAAACAAAAGGGTAAGCACCATATAAAAGCCATGGTATTGAGATAAAAAAATGTGGCAAAGCACATAAGAAAAGAAAAGAAGAAAATAAATAAATTAATATAAATGGAGACATCCACTTCAATAGCCAAACCACAACAATAAAATCAACAAAAAATAGATAAGTAAATAATAATAAAAAATTGTCTTGTGCTTTTTTTTTTCCCCTCCTGCAGATGCACAGTAAATATTGGGGTCATTCGAAAAGAAATTTCCTTTGCCTAAGAGATACAGGGTTTCTCCACCCTTGAAGTATATTGTCATGGGATTAACTATAGACTCCTTTCAGGTTCATTTACTCTCCCCTTGGTGTTTTTGTGGTGTATGGAAGACTTCTGCTCCGTCCTGGGTGATAACATCAGAAGAGTTGCCATGAAGTGTGTGTGTGTGTGTGTGTGTGCGTGTGTGTGTGTGTGTGTGTGTGTGTGTGTGTGCGCGCGCGCGTGCGTTAGACTGAATTAGAGGTCAATAGTGTCAACTCTTTTATTATAACACTGGTGCTTCTTTGAATTAATCTATCACTCAATAAATATGTATTAGGTGTCCAAAATTTAATGCAGGTACTCTTTAATAGACATCAAAAATGGAAGAAAGAGTAAAGATTTTCTTAAGGAGTTTAAAGGGATTTAGAGAATATTCCTGTTCAAGTCAGCATTTCTCCAAATATGAATTTCTATGTCTTGTGGTGCTAGAATTATTCAACGAAACAGTGATAGCCTGGATTACAATTTTGGGACTGAGTATTGTTTTAGTTTTGCTAAAATAAAGTCGATTTCCGGAGGTGGAATGTATTACTAGTTTTCCAAAAATGAGGCAATGACTTAAAAGCCAGGTTACAAACAAAGATAAGATGCAACTGAGAGATAGTTCATTCATTATGTATCAATTCTGTAGCATCTTTCATACTATTTTGAGTTTCTTATTTATGAGTTGTTGTTGTTTTTTTTTCTGGGCCATACCTGGCAGTGGTCAGGAGTTAGTTATTCTTGGCTCTGCACTCAGGAATCATTTCTGGTGCTTCTCAGGGGATCATATGGGATACCCAGGATTTAACTTGCTTCAGCTGCTTATAAGGCAAGTGCTTTACCTGCTGTGCTATCTCTCCACACCTGAGAATTATGTTTGATTGTTAGTTTGGGGCGCACCCAGTGGTGCTCAGATCTTTCTTCTGGTTCTACGCTCAGGAATCACTTATGGCAGGTTTATGGGAATCATATTGGAAGATGAGTATACAAATTCAATGACTGGTATTTTTCCCGGTTTGGCTGTTATTTTCACTTTTCTTCTCTCAAGCTTTAAGATTCTTTATTCTTACCTTTGGATAAGCTGACACATTTCAGCTTTATTCCTCTCCAAATTCCATTTTTCCAAATTGGGAAACTTGTATTCACTATCATCTCATTGGACACAACCTCATCCTCTATATTACTCTATTCCTTTCTTTTGAGTCTTTTCCAAATCCATTATATTTTTTCCTCAAGTACAATAATTTGAAATGAACAAAATGTACTAATACTGAAGCACACTTGTTCTTCAAATTTTTTGAGAATATTTTGCACCTTTTCTGAGGCTAGCTGACATTTTATTGGCCATTTATCTAGGTAATAGCACACTGGGTCACTGTCATTAAAAACAATTTGTTATGTCACCAGGGCCTCTGAGTTGTTGGAGACAAAAAACTTAGGTAGCCAGTAGATTTTTTTTTCTGTGTTGATTGTCAGTTATTACAGCTTTGAAAGGTTGTTCCACATAGATCAATGCGTTGGTGGTTGTAGCGCTTACAGATCATGTTAGCCGCAAAAACCTTCTGTGTATTTAAAGATTGCTTAGTGTGTTTACCTCAGCGAATATTAGAACACGTCTACATCTAAATATTTCTCTCCTATGTTCATGTCTTTAAAATTATTTTTATATGACACATTAAATTACTGGTTAATTTTATGGCAACATTTTTGGTAATTTTACAATATATTTTATCGTATAAAATATAGAGTCTTACTCTAAGGTATAAAGGATAAAAAGTAAAGAACCTCAAATGTACCTTTCACCAAAACACCAAGACACATCAGTAATTGGTTCCCTTTCTAATTATATTCCTCGACCTTCCTCTGCAGAGGTAACCTCTGTCAAATTTTTGTATTTTTTTTAATGAACTTCTTTTAGAATTTGCTACATATGTATTTATAAATACTCATACTAGATTTTAAAATTATTTTTAATAAATGGTATTAGACTCTACTTCTGAAGATTATCTTATTAATATTTATATTTAGGGTAGTAGTAGTGTTGACGGTTGTAATCAGTTTTTGGCTATTTGTGATATTCAGTGTCAAAACTCTCAATGTATCTGTTCATGAACAGTATAATTTTGTGGTTATTTCTTCCTGTATTTAGTGCTATTCCCAGTTCTCTACTTGCAGGTTATTCAATGTAGCATTGCCTAGAGAACCATGTGAATGCTGGCGTGTGAACATGGACCTCCAACATGCAAAATAGACACTCAGTCCTTAAATCTTTCTTTGCCTATGTTATTTTTATGGATATTTATTGAGTGTTAGTTTAAGCTTTTCACTTAATCTCACTGTAATCGGACTTCAGAGCATAAAAACCGGCTATCCTTTGCAAAAGCTGGCTCCCTGTGTGTGACACCAGGCGGGGAAAATCCGCGAAAGTACACCGGCCCAGTGGGGCTCAGCTGTGAAAGACTGTGAGTGTGACCTGTCTATGTCTGTCTACTGTCCTCTTGCGTGAAACTCTTGCGAGTGGGGCAAAAAGAGCCTCCAGAAACCTCGCTCGCCCAGACGCCATTTTCAGGGAGGGACTTCAGAGCATAAAAACCGGCTATCCTTTGCAAAAGCTGGCTCCCTGTGTGTGACACCAGGCGGGGAAAATCCGCGAAAGTACACCGGCCCAGTGGGGCTCAGCTGTGAAAGACTGTGAGTGTGACCTGTCTATGTCTGTCTACTGTCCTCTTGCGTGAAACTCTTGCGAGTGGGGCAAAAAGAGCCTCCAGAAACCTCGCTCGCCCAGACGCCATTTTCAGGGAGGGAATTCAGAGCATAAAAACCGGCTATCCTTTGCAAAAGCTGGCTCCCTGTGTGTGACACCAGGCGGGGAAAATCCGCGAAAGTACACCGGCCCAGTGGGGCTCAGCTGTGAAAGACTGTGAGTGTGACCTGTCTATGTCTGTCTACTGTCCTCTTGCGTGAAACTCTTGCGAGTGGGGCAAAAAGAGCCTCCAGAAACCTCGCTCGCCCAGACGCCATTTTCAGGGAGGGACTTCAGAGCATAAAAACCGGCTATCCTTTGCAAAAGCTGGCTCCCTGTGTGTGACACCAGGCGGGGAAAATCCGCGAAAGTACACCGGCCCAGTGGGGCTCAGCTGTGAAAGACTGTGAGTGTGACCTGTCTATGTCTGTCTACTGTCCTCTTGCGTGAAACTCTTGCGAGTGGGGCAAAAAGAGGCTCAGAGGAGCACGGCCGCTCCGCTTCGCTACGCGGCCGTGCACTCTTTCTAAGGAAAGAACTCCATAGCAACAAGAAGGAAAAATCACACTAAGAACGGCGCTATATCACAGAAGCAAACATTTCTCTCTGGACTGTCTTCTCTGTTACATGCTCGGGCCTAAGATTTGACCCAGTGTGAGGCTTCATCCACGGAGGACTCCCCTCCCTTAGAGGCAAGTCAGCCCATCCAGAAAGGGAGGAGCCAGAGGAGTGTGCTGCCTACATCATATAGACAATGAATACCACTACAACACGTAGAAAAACCCACAATACAAATGTGACAATGGGGAAACAGCGCAGGCCAGCATCAGACATAGAGAATGAAGATGACAATTCTGAGGACCAGATAATGACTGAACAACTAATCAACCTCTCAGATAAGGACTTTAGACTAGCAATATGGAAGGTGCTCAACAGACTCCAAGAAACCATGGATCGAGTTGAACAGAACACTAATAAGAACCAAGAAAATATGAAGGCAGAAATGACAAAACTCCAAACTGAAATAACATGTCAACTAACAGGCCTGAAAAACTCAGTAAACGAAGTGAATGACAAAATGGATAAGCTCTGGGACAGGGTATCAGAAGCTGAGAATAGACTTGGTGCTGTGGAAGATGAGATACATAACAATTCCATACAGCAGGAGAGATTGGACAAAAAACTTAAAGCAAATGAGCAGACAATGGAAAAATTAGTCAAAGAATGGGAACAGACGAAAATAGAAGTCTATGATAAGATCAACAGAAACAACTTAAGAATCATTGGAGTCCCAGAGACCCAGGAAGAAAATTTCCAGGAAGAATCAATGGTCAAGAACATCATTAAAGAGAAACTTCCAGAGCTAAAGAATATATGTGATCAAATCCTGCATGCCCGAAGAGTACCAACCAAAAGAGACCCCAGAAAAACCACCCCAAGACACATCCTAGTCACAATGACAAATCCCACAGATAGAGACAGAATTCTGAAAACAGCAAGATCAAAAGGGGAAATCATGTTCAAGCAAGCTTCCCTGAGATTTACAGCAGACCTGTCACCAGAAACGCTCAATGCCAGAAAGCAGTGGTGGGATATTGTGACAAGACTGAATGAAATGAATGCTTCACCTAGAATACTATACCCAGCAAAACTCACTTTCCGGTTTGATGGAAGAATACATGGTTTCACAGACAAAAAAACAGCTCAGAAACTTCACAGACACAAAACCAGTCTTAAGAGAAAAACTGAAAGACCTAATCTAAGACAAGACTACCCAAAAGACACACCAAATTTTGAAATAAAGATGGCATTAAATCCCAGGACAATTCTTTCTCTCAACGTCAATGGACTAAATGCACCAGTTAAGAGACACAGAGTGGCTAAATGGATCAAAAAACTCAATCCAACCTTCTGCTGCCTACAAGAAACGCACCTGAATAGTCAGAACAAACATAGACTCAAAATAAAAGGCTGGAGAAAAGTTATCCAAGCAAACAACACCCATAAAAAAGCTGGAGTGGCCATACTAATATCAGATAATGCAAACTTTATACTCAGGAAGGTTGTAAGGGACAAAGACGGACATTTTATATTAATCAAGGGGTACGTAGAGCAGGAAGAATTCACTCTCCTAAACATATATGCACCGAATGAGGGGCCAGCAAAATATTTAATACAACTGCTGACAAATCTGAAAAATAATATCAACAACAACACAATAATTGTGGGGGACCTAAACACGGCTTTGTCAACACTGGACAGGTCAACCAGACTGAAACCCAACAAGAATATACTAGACCTGAGGAGAGAAATGGAAGAAAGAGGCCTAGTGGATATATATAGGACACTCCATCCCCAGAAACCTGGATACACATTCTTCTCCAATGTACATGGGACATTCTCCAGGATAGACTACATGCTGGCACATAAAACATACCTCCATAAGATCAAGAGGATAGAAATTTTGCAGACTACCTTCGCTGACCACAAGGCTCTGAAATTATTTGTGAACTCCAAAGGGACTCAGAAGAAACACTTTAACACCTGGAAGTTAAACAGCCTCATGCTCAATAACCAGTGGGTCCGAGATGAAATCAAGGAGGAAATAAAAAGGTTCCTGGAAACAAATGACAATAAAGACACAAACTCTCAGAACTTATGGGACACAGCAAAAGCAGTACTGAGAGGAAAATTTATAGCTTTGCAAGCACACATCAGGAAGGAAGAAGGAGCTTACCTGAGTAGCTTAATGACACAGCTAATAGAACTAGAAAATGCTCAACAAAAGGACCCAAGAACAGGAAGACAGAAGGAAATAACAAAGCTGAGAGCAGAAATCAACGAAGTGGAAACTCAAAAAACAATCCGAAAGATCAACGAAAGCAGAAGTTGGTTCTTTGAAAAAATAAACAAGATTGATAGACCACTGGCAAACCTAACAAAGAAAGAGAGAGAGAGAAACTTGATAACTCGTATCAGGAATGAAAAAGGAGAGATCACTACTGATATGACAGAGATTCAAAGGGTAATCAGAAACTACTTTGAAAAACTCTACGCCACTAAAAATGAGAACCTGGAAGAAATGGATAAATTCTTGGACTCTTATAATCTTCCACGGTTGAAGGAAGAGGATGTAGCATATCTAAACACCCCCATCACCATTGATGAAATTAAAACAGTAATCAAATGTCTGCCGAAAAACAAAAGCCCAGGTCCAGATGGATTCACTAATGAATTCTATCAAACTTTCCAAGAGGAACTACTGCCAATCTTGGCAAGACTCTTTCATGAAATTGAACAAACAGAAACACTTCCAAATAGCTTTTATGAAGCCAACATCACCTTGATACCTAAACCAGACAGAGACGCTACCAAAAAAGAAAATTACAGACCAATATCACTGATGAATGCAGATGCAAAGATCCTCAACAAAATCCTGGCAAATAGGATTCAATGCCTCGTCAAGAAGATCATCCACTACGATCAAGTAGGTTTCATCCCAGGAATGCAAGGCTGGTTTAACATCCGTAAATCTATCAACATAATACACAACATCAATAACAAGAAAAATAAAAACCACATGATCATATCAATAGATGCAGAGAAAGCATTTGATAAGGTCCAACACCCATTCTTGATCAAAACTCTCAGCAAGATGGGAATGGAGGGAACATTTCTCAATATAGTGAAGGCCATCTACCACAAGCCAGTGGCAAATATTATCCTCAATGGAGAAAAACTGAAAGCCTTCCCTCTAAATTCTGGCACAAGACAAGGCTGTCCTCTCTCACCACTCCTATTCAACATAGCACTGGAAGTACTTGCTATAGCGATTAGGCAAGAAAAGGATATCAAGGGAATCCAGATAGGAAAGGAAGAAGTCAAGCTCTCACTGTTTGCAGATGACATGATACTCTACTTAGAAAACCCTAAAGACTCTATCAAAAAGCTTCTAGAAACAATAGACTCATATAGCAAGGTGGCAGGCTACAAAATTAACACACAAAAATCAATGGCCTTTCTATACACCAACAGTAATAAAGAAGAAATGGACATTAAGAAAACAACCCCATTCACAATAGTACCACACAAACTCAAATATCTTGGAATCAACTTGACTAAATATGTGAAGGACCTATACAAAGAAAACTATAAAACTCTGCTCCAAGAAATAAGAGAGGACACACGGAAATGGAAACACATACCCTGCTCATGGATTGGCAGGATTAACATCATCAAAATGTCAATACTCCCCAAGGCATTATACAGATTTAATGCCATCCCTCTAAAGATACCCATGACATTCTTCAAAGAAGTGGATCAGACACTCTTGAAATTCATTTGGAACAATAAACACCCTCGAATAGCTAAAGCAATCATTGGGAAAAAGAATATGGGAGGAATTACTTTTCCCAACTTTAAACTGTACTACAAAGCAACAGTTATCAAAACAGCATGGTATTGGAATAAGGATAGGTCCTCAGATCAGTGGAATAGGCTTGAATACTCAGAAAATGTTCCCCAGAGATACAACCATCTAATTTTTGATAAAGGAGCAGGAAATCCTAAATGGAGCAGGGAAAGCCTCTTCAACAAGTGGTGTTGGCACAATTGGATAGCCACTTGCAAAAAATTAAACTTAGACCCCCAGCTAACATCATGTACAAAGGTAAAATCCAAATGGATTAAAGACCTCGATATCAGCCCCAAAACCATAAGATATATAGAACAGCACATAGGCAAAACACTACAGGACATTACAGGCATCTTCAAGGAGGAAACTGCACTCTCCAAGCAAGTGAAAGCAGAGATTAACAGATGGGAATATATTAAGCTGAGAAGCTTCTGCACCTCAAAGGAAATAGTGCCCAGGATACAAGAGCCACCCACTGAGTGGGAGAAACTATTCACCCAATACCCATCAGATAAGGGGCTAATCTCCAAAATATACAAGGCACTGACAGAACTTTACAAGAAAAAAACATCTAACCCCATCAAAAAATGGGGAGAAGAAATGAACAGACACTTTGACAAAGAAGAAATACGCATGGCCAAAAGACACATGAAAAAATGTTCCACATCACTAATCATCAGGGAGATGCAAATCAAAACAACGATGAGATACCACCTCACACCCCAGAGAATGGCACACATCACAAAGAATGAGAATAAACAGTGTTGGCGGGGATGTGGAGAGAAAGGAACTCTTATCCACTGCTGGTGGGAATGCTGTCTAGTTCAACCTTTATGGAAAGCGATATGGAGATTCCTCCAAAAACTGGAAATCGAGCTCCCATACGATCCAGCTATACCACTCCTAGGAATATACCCTAGGAACACAAAAATACAATACAAAAACCCCTTCCTTACACCTATATTCATTGCAGCTCTATTTACCATAGCAAGACTCTGGAAACAACCAAGATGCCCTTCAACAGATGAATGGCTAAAGAAACTGTGGTACATATACACAATGGAATATTATGCAGCTGTCAGGAGAGATGAAGTCATGAAATTTTCCTATACATGGATGTACATGGAATCTATTATGCTGAGTGAAATAAGTCAGAGAGAGAGAGAAAAACGCAGAATGGTCTCACTCATCTATGGGTTTTAAGAAAAATGAAAGACACCCTTGTAATAATAATTTTCAGACACAAAACAGAAAAGAGCTGGAAGTTCCAGCTCACCTCAGGAAGCTCACCACAAAGAGTGATGAGTTTAGTTAGAGAAATAACTACATTTTGAACTGTCCTAATATTGAGAATGTATGAGGGAAATGTAGAGCCTGTTTAGGGTACAGGCGGGGGTTGGGTGGGGAGGAGGGTGATTTGGGACTTGGGTGATGGGAATGTTGCACTGGTGATGGGTGGTGTTCCTTTTATGACTGAAACCCAAACACAATCATGTATGTAATCAAGGTGTTTAAATAAAAAAAAAAAAAAAATCTCACTGTAATCATGTTAGTATGTCTTCAGTGTGTATACTTAAAAGAAAATTTGATGGATCAGGTGTTATGTTTGTATTCATTATATAATGTTAAACTTTTTTATAGAGTGTTGTTGTACCAGTTTACAATGGTAATTTTTTGTTTATCCTACATGTATTTTATATATATCTCTATCTTCTATATATTTATACTTAAGTATATACTCTGTATTTTTTTTGTTTTGTTTTGTTTTGGGGCCACACCCGTTTGATGCTCAGTGGTTACTCCTGGCTAAGCGCTCAGAAATTGCCCCTGGCTTGGGGGGACCATATGGGACGCTGAGGGATCGAACCGTGGTCCTTCCTTGGATAGCGCTTGCAAGGCAGACACCTTCCCTCTAGCGCCACCTCGCCAGCCCCTATACTCTGTACCTTTATTCATATATACTTCCTTGCTATTTTCTGTCAGTATATTATATATAATATATGTTATAATACATTACAAGTCTGAGAGTGAAATAGTAACATAGAGTTCTTGAATTTGATTGCCACTGAAGTTGAGCTTCTTCATATATTTATTACACACCTGTTTTTTTTGGGCATACTTATGACATTTTCCTCCCAGTTATATTGAGTGATTTTCTTTTTTTATTTTACTTTTTTTTAAATCTTTATTTAAGCACCATGATTACAAGCACGATTGCAGTTGGATTTCAGTCATAAACAGAACACCCACCTTCACCAGTGCAACATTCCCACCACCAATGCCCCCCCCTTTCCCAACCCTTGCCTGTATTTAGAGACAGGCATTCTACTTCTCTCACTCATTAAGATCCTCATGATAGGGGCCTGTAGTTCTGGTTTTTGTGGCATCTCTGTCTGCTTTGTTTTTTTGTTTTTTTTTAAATCAGGGTGATGTTATCTTCATAGAAGCTATGTGGGAGTGTTTCTGTTTCTTCGATTTTAAGAAAGAACCTTAGAAGGATTGACCTTAGGTCCTCTTTAAAGATTTGAAAGAATTCACTAGTGAAATAAAGCAAATGAGAATGAAGACAAAAATGATCAACTTATGGAACACAGCAAAATTGGCATTAAGAGGAAAATTTGCAAGCATTCATTAGGAAGAAAGAGCTTACATACATGGCATAATGTCACAGTTTGTAATTTGGAAAATGATGAACAAAATTAATTAAAAATAGGCAGGCAGAAGGAAATATTAAACTTCCAGTAGAACTAACTGGAATATTTTTTGGGAATCCCCCCAAAATACAATCCAAAAGATCAATCAAAGCAAGAGTTTATTCTTTGAAAAAATAAACAATATTGATAAAACACTAGCAAGACTCACAAAGAGAACTTTAATAAACAAATTCAGAAATGAAAAAGGAGAAGTTACTATAGATTCTTCAGATATTCAAGAATACTCTCTCCCCTCACTCTCCACTTTTTCCCTCTCTCCTCCCTCCTCTCTTTCTCTCTCGTCCCCTCTCTCTCCTTTCTCTCTTCTCTGTTTCCATCTCTCCTTTCTGTTCCTTTCTCCCTCCCACTCCTCTTCCTTTTTTTACAGTAAGTAATAAAAAGTAATTCAAGGGTAATTAGAGATGACTCTGAGAAACTTTATGCTATAAAAACAAGATAATCTAGAAGGAATGAATAAAGTCCTGGACTCCAATAATCTCCCAAGTTTGAACCAAAATTATATGGAATATCTAATATGGAATATATATATGGAATATATATATATATGGAATATCAAACCTACTACTGTTGAGGAAATTGAAAGGGTAATAAAAAGACTACTCTATGACAAAATCCCAGGTCCAAGTGTATTCACTAGTGAATTATTTCAAATCTTTAAGGAGGACCTACTGCCAATTCTTATAAGGCTCTTTCTGAAAAATTAAAGAAACAGAAACACTCCCAAATGGCTACTATGAATATAAAAAAAGCAGAGAGAGATGCCACAAAAACCAGAACTACAGGACAATATCCTTAATGAACAAAGAAGCAAACATCCTCAACAAAATACTAGCAGATAGAATCCAACAGCTCATCAAGAAGGTCATACACCATGGCCAAGTAAGATTCATTCCAGGATGCAAGAATGGTTTAACATATACAAGTAAATCAATATAATACACTATATCAAGAAAAGAAAAATTAAATATTAATATTCTTAGCAATAGATGCAAAGAAAAAATTGATAAGTTACAATACCTGTTCATGATAAAAACTCAACAAGATGGGAATGGAAGGAACTTTATTCAATGTAGTTAAGTCCATTTACCACAAGCCCATGGTAATGTAACCCCATCTAAAAATAAGGAAGAGAAATGAACATTTTCTCAAAGAATAAATATATATGACCTTAAGGTATGTGAAAAAAGTGTTCCACACTCTAATCATCAGGGAGATACAAATCAAACAACAATGAGATCTCATTTCACACCATAGAGACTGGCACACATCATACAGAACAAGTAGAACCAGTGCTGGATGGATGCAGAGTGAAAAGGATGCTCATTCCATTCTTTTGGGAATGAGATCTATTCCAGTTTTGGGAGGAAAACAATACGAATATTCTTATAAAAAAACAATCAATTGAGCTCCCATATCCCATACGATCCAGAAATTCTACTCCTAGGGATATACCCTAGGAACCCAAAAACACTATACAGAAAATCCCTCTGCATTTCTATATTTGAAGCAGCACTATTTACAAGAGCTTACAATGAAAACAACATTTAAATGGAATATTTACAATAGAAATAAACCATGTGCCCGAGAACAAATGATTGGCTAAAGAAACTATGGTACATCTACAGAATGAAATACTATGCAGTTGTTAGAAAAAATCATGAAATTTGCTTGTACATGGATGGATCTGGTGATTATTAGGCTGAGTGAAATGAGTCAGAGGGAGAGTGGTAATAATCTCACTCACTTATATAAGAGAGTATGGTAATAATATCCAGAGATAATAGAAATGAGGGCCAAGAAGACCATTCCATTGCAGAAGATTGCCACAAAGAGTGGTGAGAGCAGTTAGGGTACAGAAGGGCCCGCTATGGTATTGATAGTTGAAACTGATCACTGTGGGCAAGAACCGAGTGCTTATTGGAGTTAAAGTGACATGCGTGGTATCTGTTCATGCAAACCACAGTGTTAGAGAGAAAGAGAAGCAAAATGCCTGCCTCAGAGATGGGTGGTGGTGGGTGGTGAATTAATTAGAAGAGAATCAAGGACATTGGTGGTGGGAAAAGTACACTTGTGAAGAGCGGTGTAAGCATTCTTTTTTTTTTCTTTTCTTTTTTTTTTTTTTTTTTTTTTTTTTTTTTTGGTTTTTGGGCCACGCCTGGCGGTGCTCAGGGGTTACTCCTGGCTGTCTGCTCAGAAATAGCTCCTGGCAGGCACGGGGGACTATATGGGACACCAGGATTCGAACCAACCACCTGTGGTCCTGGATCAGCTGCTTGCAAGGCAAACGCCGCTGTGCTATCTCTCTGGGCCCCAGTGTAAGCTTTCTATGACTGAAACTTCAGTTTGAGTTTTATAACCATAGTGCTTAAATAAAGAATTATTAAAAGGGAAAAATATTCATTTCTGTTTGATGCTATGTCAACTATATTTCTGTTTGAAAGTAGATTATAATGAAATAATCAGCATGATAAATTATCCATTTTCCCATCTCAGAATAAAAACTATAGCTAAAATATGGTTATGGAAGCACTATTAAGCCAAGCAGTTGTCATTTCTACCATGAGTTGTGTGTCATTTCATTTTTACATTCTCTTGGAACCGAGTTGTATAAAATATACAATTGAGCATTGATACTTGATTTTGTGGTTTATTTTGCTGAATGTTATGCAGCAAAAACATAAATGTATTGTCTTACATTGCTTCTAAAAATTTCAAGTTTCAAAGAAGTATTGCATTTGAGGAATTTCATGTGAAGTGGGTGTCTACAGTGCTTCTGGCAGAAGTAAATAGAGAAGTAACATTGCAACGAAGGGGCATTCAATGATGATGATTCTGCTAACAAAGATAATTAGCACCACAGGTTATAGCCAACTAACCGTATCAGCTGACTGCACGTGGACTGAAAATGTCATGTTTCGTATGTTTCCTTTTCTCAAGCCAAATGAGTTTTAAACAAAAATTCAACCAGAGCTGTACTTGATTTGTGTGGAAGTCATTTCCCCAATAACTGTGAACACTGCAAATAAAATTGGTCATCTAATAATAAGCAAAGGTCTCTGAACAGCCAAAATGACTGTAACAAAGTCAAACACTTAGCACATGAATTGATTCACAATAAAGGGATGCCATCAAAGTATATTTGCTGTTAAGTTAAAACAGTTCTCACAAATTTGATAATTAGGTTTCCAGGCCATGGCTCATTAGAAAGCAGGAAAAAGACAGGAATCACAAACTGTATAAATAAAACAAAAATACTTCTTGTTAATACTTCAAAGTCAGAAGAATTCAAAGGATAGTATCCTGGGCTAATTAAGCTAGACCAATTTTTCTCAACCCAAGGTTCAGTCTCACCATATTTCAAGGGAATCATAGGTAAAGATCATGTAAAATCGAGGAAGGGGAACATAGCATAAGACCTTGGGATCAATCATTATGGTGGGGGGGGGGCACAGGAAGGAAACAAGGCTGAAAGGGGAAACAATTGAAAAACAAGATTCAGCAACTTAGGTATATCACCAGACTCAGTAAAGGCCGAGACACTTAATTTGTTTACAGTGAGTGTAAGTTACATGTAGTGTGATAAATTATGTGCAGTATATGCCAGTTAATTTGTCTGCGAACTGCTCCTCTCAGCACTCTGGGCTTACTCCTGGCTCTGCGCTCAGGAGTGACTCCAGTATGCCATATAATTTAAAGGAACACTCTATCCTTTTAAAATGTGTATCCTCTTTTTTCTTAAAAAAATTTTGTGATTAGTCTCTGCTAATGTGACATATGGTACGTGTTTCTTATCTAAGTTGTTAAAGTTGTTTTGATATTGTTTAGAGCAGTAATTTAAATATTTATTGTTTCACAAATCACAAGATATGGGAATGATAGAAAAGGAGTAAAATCTGCCCATTTTGCTCGTTTTGAAATTTATTTTCTAACCTCAGTCACATAACCACAGCAGTGGGATGCTCTTTCTTCTATAGTCATATAAAAAGAACTTATATATTTTTTCTTTTTCTGACCTTCATCTAGTTTCTGCTATCATCTTTGGTTATTTAAGCTTCTGACAATCCACCAGGTGTTCTTTCTAAGAGAGATTCAAAATCTGTTTTATACCGACTTACCAGTAACTGAAGAAGGCATGAAATCAACTTATCTCACTCTCTGGGTGCCCAGTATGCATGGAGTGGATTTACCTAAGAACTTTATACAGGGGCCAGATCGATAGCACAGCAGAAGGGTATTTGCCTTGCATGCAACCAATCCAGGATGGACCTCAGTTCAATACAGGCGCCCCATATGGTCCCCCAAGCCAGGAGAGATTTCTAAGTGCATAGCCAGGAGTAACTCCAAGAGCATCACCGGGTCTGGCCCAAAAAGCAAAGCAAAACAACTTTGTACCTAGTTTTTGTGATATTAAATTTATAGTCAGAAAAAATAAACAAGTTAGAACTTGTAAATGGCATCACCTTGGTGGGCTTTTCTTCTATTTCATCAACTCCTGATGGGGTCTGTGCACATTGGTTGGCTCAGAGGGCTATCACAGGAGACAGTGAAACAGCTAACACTAATTACTGGTCTCTGAACGAGAAGCTTGTTAGAACAGGAAATTTTTAATGGTAGTAACTCCGCAAATTAAGTGTATTTGCATTTTAATTAGCTTTCTAAAAAAATTACAAGGTTTAAAAACATCATCATTTTACTCATTTTCTTCAGAAAGTAGTTGGGGAAAGATTTCCCACTGTGTTCTGGGCTTGCCATGGACTAACCACTGTCTCTGATTTGGTCATATGGATTCAGTGCTTCACAGAACATAGGGGTGGAGAAGGTGCCCTCATGGGGAAGGGAGACATGATAATATGTGAATAAATATGAAACACACATAAAAATAATGTATTGTGGCAGGTGCTCCAGCACCTATTAATGTCAGGAATGGAAACTTAAAAGTGGCTTGTAAAGCTTGTTTGAGTGCTAAGCTGACAGTTAAAAGCGCAGCATTCAATTCCCAGTACCAAAAATCAAGAACAAGAAAGCAAAATCGGAAGGTCAGAGGAGTACCTATAGCTTTGGCCAGAGTAGAGGTGGCGAGTGGGTGGTGCTTTGAAGAGACGTGATGCTTTCGGCAGGTGGTTGTGATGGCACGTGCTGAGGGACTTGATATTGGGAGAAAAGGGAAAAGTGAGAGGAGTGAATGCATCTTTAGTTTGAGATTTCAATACCTGCGTATTGGTGGCTTATTCACATTGAGAAAGGAGGGTAAGTTAAAATAGGCTATTTACTTGTTCATACTGGAAAGGACTATAAGACATTGCGATATACAACTGTATCAGGTTATTTTTTTCTCCTGATCCTGATTCCTTCTAGGCAGTGTGCCAGAGACATAGAAGGCTTAAAGGCTTCGTAAATATTATATTTCTGTGAATCCATTTCTGTTTTGTAAGTCTCAGTGAATGTCAGTTCTTATGCTTATCTCATTTTGAGACACACACACTTCTGGGACTTGGGGAACATATTCGGGATAAGAATGAAATAATTATTTTGATGAAAATAAACTTAATTGATACATAATTTAGTACTGAAATACAGAATTTGTTTACTGTATGACCAAAGAGGAAAATTTATGAAATGTGTTGTGTTGTCAGAAATCAGTGCTTTGAATTAGGAAAAAGATAAACTTTAAAAATTTAAAGCTTTGAAGATCCTGAGGCATCTCTCTAGCTCTAGAAAAGATAGAGATTTGCTTTCCTTAAACCTTCTCATGAATGCTTCAGTGTTACTGTTCAAATTAGTATCCTGAGGCTAGGCAATTCTGTAGGGACATTTCTTCTTCAAATGTTCGTTCCACTTGAAAGAGTTCTAGGATGGAAAATAGCAACCTATCTTTTCTGTCACCTGGAAAGCATGATTTTATTTATCAGTCACTTCTGATTCCCTAATTCTCGAGTAAAAAATTTGACTAATTCTGAAAGCGATATGGAGTAAAAAAAACTTTTCTTTTAAAACTAAAACCTAGGGTGCTGGAGAGAAAGCATGGAGGTAGGGTGCATGCAGAAGGGTGGTGGTTCAAATCCTGGCATCCCATATGGTCCCCAGAGCCTGCCAGGAGCGATTTCTGAGCTTAGAGCCAGGAGGAACCCCTAAGCGCTGCCAGGTGTGACCCAAAAACCAAAACAAACAAACAAACAAACAAACACTTCTAAAAACTAAACTTTTCCCTCTCAGATAGAGGGTCTTTAGAGGGAAAACTAGTACTCCCCTCAAAAAATAATATAAAGTCCTTGTATAGGTTTTCTAAGACTGCTGAAACAAAATGCCATACCTTGAGGCCAGAAAGATAGTACAGACGGTAAGGCTCTTGTCTCACACACAGCCAACCTGAATCTGATTCCTGGCACCCCAAATGGTCCCTTCAGCTCTTCAGGAGTAATCCTTGAGAGAAGAGTCAGGAGTAATCTACAAGCACCTCCAGGTGTGGCCCAAAAATCAAAATTAAATGAAGACATGTCTTTTCTCACAAATACGGAGTTTAGAAGTCGAACCAAAGTGCCACAGAATGTTTCTTCAGAGTTTTCTTCTCGTGAAAAACTACTCCTGTTATAGTCACAGGCCCGTCTTCTCTCTGTCTCACTTCCTCCTTGCCCTTCATCTCAGGAAAGCATATTGGACTAGGGCCAACCTAGTGTCCACATTTAAGCTTTATCATCCCTTTAAAAGTTCTATCTATGTATTGAAGTTGATGTCTCGGACTTTGTTTTATTTTATTTTATCTTTCTCTTTCTTCTTGCACTCAGCATGGTTTGATTTCAGGACCTAGACTATTGTGTGGTGTTTGTCTTTATTGCTGTAGTGCTCACTAGATATTTTATTTGATATTTCTTTCTGTATTGTTGTGATGTTTCAATTACCTTTTTCCTGTTCTCTCTCAAAGTGAGGCTGAAAGCCTCTAGAAGGACTCCGCCCATTTTCAGCTTATTTGATTTTTTATCCCATTCTATTGCTTTTCTCTCCTTCAAACAAAACCACATAACTCGAACTATCTAGCTCTGCCTCTCAAATAGAGGGGGAAACAAGGGAGGGTACCAGGACCAAACAGATATATGATCACTAATAGTAAGCTAGACACAGAGGGGACCACTTACTCTAGCAGCCCGGGGGGTAATGTTGGGGAATATGGGTTGCAGGAAGGGAATGGGGGGTGGCGGGAGGACAAATTTGGTGATGGGTATTCCCCTGATTCAATGTTAATATGTACCTAAAATACTACTGTGAAAGATATGTAAGCCAATATGGTCAACATAAAAATAAAGAAAAAAGTTCTATCAATGAATGCATTCAGTTCTAGATAAATCTGGTTGTTGAATTCCTTAAGTGATAGAAGTTGCAATGGGGAAGAATTTAAGAAAGCCAGGGACCTTTTGAGATTAGATAATCCTCCAAAACTATTATATCCTATATGGTGGTCAATGATCATATGTAACTATTTAAATTCCATTTTGCTGAAATAAAATTTAAAGCTCAATTTCTTGAGCTAATAACAAATTAAGTACTTAATAGCCACATGTATGTGGCCATTGAGTTGCCCTATTAAGCAACATAGAAGGGAGAACACTTGTATCATTACAGGAAGTTCTTTTGCTAGTATGACTCTAAAGCAGAGGTTTCCAAACTTAGGCTTCCAACCTTCCCCTTTTCAGGAAAACAACGCTTAGTCTTTCCATTCTTTATGCAAATAAATAAAACATATCCCTAGTTGCAACTGAGATTTCTGTGAACCCCCATCATTCCTGTGACTGTAGGGGGGTGTATCACCCACTATGGGAAGATTGCTCTAAAGCTTTCATCACAACTTTTTGTTGGCCCTTTTCTCCAGCAGATGATAATGTACCATTTAGTGTGCATTTACCATGTGTTAGACTGTCAAAGAATCTCTGAGCATGTGAAAATGCAGGCTCAGTGAATTAATTTGCTTAAGATCCCCAAATTAGTAAGTAGTGATGCTAGGATAATTAAAATATGTTATCTTAAAATTACTAATTTAAGAGTTATAAAATACAGCTCCACATTACAGTTTTCACATACACATCTTTGACAGTGACATTAAATAACATTAAGCTATTTGGGGAGAAATACCTCTGACTAAATCATACAAGTTCTTACTGCCCAACACTCTCTTGGTTCCCAGTGCTTCATGGGCATCCCATTGAGGGTCTTTCCAATGGGCTAATCCTTCTCAGGGAAGCAGAAATCTATTCCTGTTCCCTGCTAAACCCAGGAAAACTTTTTTCCCATTTTGACAGCTCATTTAGAAGGATAGAATTTAATGAGTCATTTTTGGTTCCGATTTTTCCTATGTGAATTATGTTTAACACAAGTTGAATCAGATATTAGCCTACCATTCACATTCACCATTCACATTCAGTGAAAATTTTATTTAGCACCTCTACTCTTAAACCACTTCCCATAAATCTAACTTCTTTAAACAAGTTGAAAGAAACCCCAATTGCACCTGATACTTTGATTACCCGCCATTCATCCTTTTGGCAAATCCAGGGGAAGAGTATGCTGTATGACAACCTTGTATTCCAATGAATACGTTGCAACACAGGTTGCAAAGGTACATCAAGGGACTGAGGATTCTGTTCAAATAGTGGATCAAGGCCTTGCCTACGGAAGCCCTGGGTTCAATCCCCGACAACACAAGCCCCTGCTCTAGCACTGAGTGGGTCCCACAACAACACAAACAGGGAGTGGAATAAAAAGGGAAGGTAAACATGAAAACAAAAGAAAATAAAATACGACCTTGAAAGATTTCAGGCTGTTCTTTTACTCACATTTCTATGTGAATTTTAGAGTCCCTGATTAGGGAAGATTAAAATTACTAGAGAATTAATCAAAACAAAGAAGCAACATAGAGATAGACTGGAAAATGAACTTTCAAGCAGACTAGTAGATTTCAAGTAGACTGAGACTAGTGAAATTAGGAAATATACATAGAACACCTTACCGGAGAATAAAAACCATAGTGACAGTGTGATACGGAGCTATTTGCTGAGAGTACAAAGATGAGATTTATCCAGGAATCTCATAAAGCTAAGCTTCTAAAGAAAATCAGAGAGGAAAGAAACCAAGGCCAAGGAAGCAGATCCTGGGCCTCTTCGGTAGCATAATGACAGGTGATAGCACTTCTACCATATGTGAGCTCCCAAGGATAAGTGGTTTTGTTTTGGTGGAACTAGCTGATGGAGTATGTATAGAGAACAGTAGTTAGTCATCCATACCTTCCATGGACTCAGAACAAAAGTGGTGATTAATAGAAGTAGGAACATAGAAGAATGGCCTACAGCGTTTCAGTACTGAGAAATTCTGAGTTGAGTTTTTTTGAAGTATAACAAGTTCCTCCGAGACTTGGCATCCTCACGTTTTGATCTCATAATTTTGATGGTTCTGGAATGTGGATGCCACTTTGCTGTGTCTTCTGGTTAGTGGTTTATTTTAGACTATGTTTAAGATGTTCCAAGGATGAAGATCAGGAAGGATGCACGGTTATGCTGACACACTTAGATATTAGTAGACTTATATTTTGTTGGGTGTTGGTCGGAGGAAGCCACCCTTGGCTACCTGCACTTTTCCATAGAAAAACTGGTTTCCTCTAGAGAGGAAAAGAGTGGACACATCATATGGAATTCACAGTCTTCTATAATCTCACATTGACAGTTCTCTCACACTGTGCTTGCTGAGTTCTTTTCCTCTGAAGAAATTCACTTGGTTTAACCATGCTCAAGAAGCAAGGTATGAACTCAAGAGGTAGAAATCACAGGAGGTCATCTACACAATTGGTAGTTCATTTGGTAGTGAGTGGTTGGGGGCAGGATCTTCAATACATTATCGAAATAGATTTGTTTCCTTTGTACTATATTTTAAGGTGAAGCAGTGTCGTGTAGTCTCACACCAAATATAAAAATCTAAATGCTGTCATAAAATCTGGAAGAACCCTGGCAGTTCCCTGCATTTGAGTCAGATCGATTTTATAATACTGTCAAAAGCATGAAAGTTTTGACAAGGGCTGTAGGAGTAGGTTAGTAAGTTGACAGCATGAATTTCTTTGTTCTCAAAGGTCGGTGATCACACTGGCATGAGGGTAAGGTACCTGCCAAAGGGAAGCAGAGAGACTCCAAGATTTTAAAAAAAATTGAGATACAGAGAAGTAAGGTAAATGGAATAGCATCTGGATCAAATAGAGTCTGAGAAAAAAATGTGAAGTTTTTATGTGAGGCAGTCCTACCATTCCTGCCATCTCCTACTGGAGATCAAAGAATCCATGAGTTAGCTTTTCTTTACTTGATTTTACTGCTCATTCTAAGACTGAAGAGGCACTCATAAAGAGATGAGAGATGAGGTAGCTGTGGTGAGCTCATGAAGAAATTTTGAAAGGAAAATCACTCAAGGGGAAGAGTTCCACGAACTTTAGGTGTGTCTCCCCTAAATGATCTTTCTTAAGCACAGCGTCGTCAGCTCAGCTGTCTGACCAGGAGTCTGATATTCTGCCATGTCATCGTCACAAAGGAAGTGTCCTAAGGTCAGGCGCAATATTACAGAGGGTACCGCACTCACCTGGTACTTGAAAATGGGCAGCCCAGTTTGTGTCCATGGAATCCCATATGGTTTGCCAAGCACTGCCATGTTTAATTTCTGAGTGCAGAGCCAGGAGTAAACCCTATGTAGCTTTGAGTGCCCCCCCCCAAAAAAAAATCCTACTAATTTGTATCTTGATTTATTGACTTTTTTTTTTTTGAAAACAAGACCTTATTACCAGATTATAACACATAATTCCTTAGGCCAGAAGTAATGGAGGGAATAGAAACCATCAAACTCTAAGCCAGGTGCTGTAGCTTTACAGGCACCAAACTCACATAGTCTCAAGCCCTCATTGTTGGAAGAGGCCTTTGGATTGGCCTCATATTGTCTTCTCATGAGATGTCTCTCGATTATTTTTACCTTTGTTTCCATGTTAAAAAGATGTTTCCCCATTTTTCTTCTCCCTGTGGGAATGGATTTTGCTTTTCCCAATAAGGGCTGCTTTGAAGGCCTGGAGGAGGAGCTGCCATCTTGGCTCGTGGTTCCTCATGGTGGAGAGACTGGCTTATGGGTGAACTGGTTGCAGTGTTAGTTTCTGCCTGCTTTCCCAACTATATGTGGATTATTTTCTGCTTCAGAATTGATGCCAGACGTGTATCTCTTGTCCTACCCAGACTTGGGGCATGGGGATCATTCTCCCTCTCTGGGGATTGTGGGACACACCCCCACCATTTCAAACTCATGTTAGGCTGCCCCCAGATATGTGCTTTCCTTGTTGTCTATAGCCTGTGGAGCATTGAGACAAAACTTTGGAATGGAATTCTAGGACTCCCTGCCTTGTTGGTTGGGAATGAAGCAGTGGGATGAGCATCTAGTTTATTCAGACCATCGTGCCTCTGGGAGCCTTCTCTTTGCAGGATCACTTATTTCTGGCTTTCTGATTTTCAAATGCAGATGTAGATGCCAGGGAAGAAAACATTTCAGGACATGTGTTTTAGGCTGCAAGAGTCAGAGCTTTGACTTATTCTTTGACTATTTCTCCCAGCTAGGTGGGCATACACATTTTTAAAATTACATTAAATTAAATTTAGTTTTAGTTTAGTTTAGTTTCTGGGCCACAGCCAGCAGTACTCTTGGCTTACTCTTGGCTCTGCTCTCAGAAATTGCTCATTGCAGGTTTAGTGATTATATGGGATTCCGGGTGTCAAACCTCGATCAGTCCTAGGTCAGCTGCATGCAAGGCAAATGCCCTACTACTGGTGCTATCACTCCAGTTTTCAGACTTAAGCATTTTTAGTAACTTTACACTTTGCAGGTTCTAGTCCCACTCCCATTTCCTCTGTCAGACATAGTAATTATTGAAAGAAGCATAAGTAGACAAGATGACCTAGAGTATTTACTAGGTATCCTTGAGATGACAGAAATATATTGATAGAAACAAAAAGTTGACTTATTCTTTGATCCATTTAAGAAGTTTGGAGTCTCATTCTAGCCTTATAAAATGTGATTTTGGATAAGTGACATAGACCTGAGTCTTCTCGTTTTTATCATCTGAAAAATGTAAATGAAGTCATTGACAGCATTTATGAAGCACTGTTTATGATGTCCTAGCATAAGAGGTGACAAACTACACTCAGTAAATTGTAGCCTTCTTCCTCTTTTCTGTAGTAGACAACAAGCATTGTCAGTTGCTTCTATTCAGGCCTGCTCTTCTCACTTCCTTTCCACCTTCACTCTTTTTGGGTGTAAAATAACAGTTCCTGTCTCCATGGTAAAAAAAAAAATGAAATATATACTCTAAAGAATATGATATAATATGATAACATATCTAAAGATATGATATAAGGTGTCAAAAGTGGCAGTATTTAGGGGTGTTCTCATCACACTCTTATTAGGGATCTTTGAGCACTCCTGGCTTTCTGCTCAAAGGTCACTTCTGGATTTGCTCAGAGGTCCATATGAAGTGCAAGGGGTAAAGCTGCATGTATTATCTCTCTAACCTCATCAGGTTATTTTTATTGGTGAAAATGTACTTCACACTCAGTTTACAGTGAGTATTACCTCTAGAATTATTAATGCATGTGAAGCATCCTCCTTGACCTGCCAGATTTTACTAAACGAAAAAGATCCTGGAAGACTCAGAGGCTAAAGGTCAAGTCCAGAAAGGAGATCAGGGTTACTTAGCAAGGACAAAAACTGTAGGGCAAGTTATCAGGCTAAAAAAATTAACTTAAAGACAGGAATTTGAGTTATAATTTTATGATTACACTCCGTCACACACACCAGATGTGTTGGCTTGCATGATGTTATTTCTCACACTATGTTGTCGATGCAGGCATGATTAACTTTTTAAAATTAGAAGTAAGACTGTGCCCACAGCCACGCAACCAGTGAGTAATCTAATCAGCACTCAACTGTGACTTCAAAATTTCATTTTGGTGCTGCTTCTATTAAATCACCATCAACAGACTTAATCAAACTGTCTAGAACATTGAAATCTAGTTGAACAGGAAATAGCTTCTCTACTCTAGCAACTAACTGTATAGGACTTGAGAGTGGAGAAAATTTTCATGGATGTTGGTGAGTTTATATGCCTCTTAGAATTTGAATTGGTTTCAAAGAATGTCAAGGCTCTAATATTTACTTCGAGAAAATTGGCAAGCTTGACTATGGGGTATCATGGGGCTGAGAGAAGAGAAGCCTGTTGTTACCTGTTGATATTTTTCTTTGTTGTGCTGAAACCAGACCAGAACATTTCTCCTTTAATTTCCAATTTTCACAAGCAGGGCCACTGACATTACTGGTTTCAATCAATCTATTGGAGGAATTTTATATTGTTTGGATTTAAAATAACATGTAATTATAATAACAGTATTAACAAAGCATTATTGCTTGAATGTTTCTATTACGAGTATATACTTTTGTTCAATAGAGATATTTGTTAGCTCATCTTTAATTCTCAATATGCATAAATAAATTACTATTTTCATATAACTATGGGAAAAAGATAAGAAATTAATAAAAACAGATGGGAATATATTAAACTGAGAAGCTTCTGCACCTCAAAAGAAATAGCGCCCAGGATACAAGAGCCACCCACTGAGTGGGAGAAACTATTCACCCAATACCCATCAGACAAGGGACTAATCTCCAAAATATACAAGGCACTGACAGAAATTTAAAAGAAAAAAACACCTAATTCCATCAAAAAATGGGGATAAGAAATGGACAGACACTTTGACAAAGAAGAAATACAAATGAACAAAAGACACATGAAAAAATGCTCCACATCACTAATCGTCAGGGAGATGCAAATCAAAACAACTATGAGGTACCACTTCACACCCCAGAGATTGGCACACATCACAAAGAATTAGAACAAGCAGTGTTGGCGGGGATGTGGAGAGAAAGAAACTCTTATCCACTGCTGGTGGGAATGCCATCTAGTTCAACCTTTATGGGAAGCAATATGGAGATTCCTCCAAAAAATGGAAATTGAGCTCCCATACGACCCAGTTATACCACTCCTAGGAATATACCCTAGGAACACAAAAATACAATACAAAAGTCCCTTCCTTACACCTATATTCATTGCAGCACTATTTACCATAGCAAGACTCTGGAAACAGCCAAGATGCCCTTCAACAGATGAATGGCTAAAGAAGCTGTGGTACATATACACAATGGAATATTATGCAGCTGTCAGGAGAGATGAAGTCATGAAATTTTCCTATACATGGATGTACATGGAATCTATTATGCTGAGTGAAATAACTTAGAGAGAGAGAGAGAGAAAGACACAGAATGGTCTCACTCATCTATGGGTTTTAAGAAAAATGAAAGACATTCTTGCAATAATAACTTTCAGGCACAAAAGAGAAAAGAGCTGGAAGTTACAGCTCACCTCATAAAGCTCACCAGAAACAGGGATGAGTTTAGTTAGAGAAATAACTACGTTTTGAACTACCCTAATAATGAGAATGTACGAGGGAAATAGAAAGCCTGTCTAGAGTACAGGCAGGGGTTGGATGGGGAGGAGGGAGATTTGGGACATTGGTGATGGAAATGTTGCACTGGTGATGGGTGGTGTTCTTTACATGACTGAAACCCAAACAAAATCATGTATGTAATAAAGTTGTTTAAATAAAAAAAAGAAAAAAATAGGAAAGAAAAAAAAAGAAATTAATAAAATTCTCTTGAGTCATGTCGCTATATTTGGAGATAAGATGCCAACTCAACCTTATTTCATCGTGTGCTACTACTCATCACTTTGCTATAATTGATTTTATGTGAGAATTGAAGTAACAAAATCAATCAATGCATAAAACAAACTTAAACATCTTAATACTCTGGTCATAATTTCACAAATACCTACAGAAATGTATGAGTGCCAATAAAATTATTGTATTTAAAACTTTAAATTGTCTGAGAAAAAAATTCCCTAATAGCAAGGCCAAAAAACCAACTTAATCTTTATCTCACTCTCTGGACTCTAGGAAGTTTTCCACTTCAGAAATTGGAATTCCTTCCTTAGGAATTCCTACTTGATTGTTTGGTCATAACTTTAAAGGTGAATAAAATCAAGTAACAAATTCTCTCTCCAACCCTTAAATGAATTAGGGCTTTTATTAAAATGCTGGTGTCAATTGATTTAAAATGTTGTTTAACAGACATAGCTTGCTGTGGTAAGGGCTCATTTCTTCTTGGTTCTGTACTCAGGGATGCTCAGACATTGTGGTGCAAGGGATCAAAACCAGGTCAGCTGAATGAAAAGCAATCACTTTACCCATGATATTATTTATTCTGTCCAAATATTTATTTTTATTAGTTTTGATGTTTTTGTTTTGTTCTGGGGCCACACACAACTTTACTCATGGCTGATTTCTGCTTCATGTATTACTTGGACATGGCTCAGGAATCAAAGGCAGTGTTGGCAGTGAGCGTGGATCAGGTGCTTGCAAAGAAAACGCCTTGCCACTTAAATTATTTTTCTAGCACTGGTATGCTTAGAGAAAACCGAGAAAATGTCAAATAAAGTAGGATTTTTAAAAAGAAATAAACCCTAACCTCTATTTACATGGCATTTTTACCTTCTATATCCATCTTTCCCATATCCAGATCCAGGTAAAACAGATTCTGAAGCTTTGATGTTTCAGTGTTTCTGGTAGATGTCTTTATGCTTGGGGGCCTTTACATGTTCCTACTCCAGAGGAGCTTCACCATAAAATACCTGGCATCACATGCAATAGAAGTAGGCTACTTCTCCGGTTGCCTAAGTATGAGAGTCGTATATATTGATTGCTTGTCCTTAAAGCAAACAAACAAAAAACCAATACAAATATAAAATAGGATATACAGAATTTCTGTAGATTTCATGCAAAAAGTACCAGCAGGCATAATATGAATAGTGCTAGAGTGATAGCACAGTGGTAGGACATTTGCCTTACACAAGACTGACTCAAGACAGACCTAAATTCAATCCTCGGCATCCCATATGATTCCCTGAACCTGCCAGGAGTGATTTCTGAGCACACAGCCAGGAGTAACCCCTGAGTGCTGCCGCATGTGAATCAAAATCCATAAAAAGGTGACAATTTAACTTAATAAAAATGTATATACATAAGCACATGTTGGCCCTGCCTCAGCTATACTTAGAAAATGAGCAGGTGGTGGTATATTGTCTTCTTCTGATAGTCAACACACAGATTTTAATTCATGAATTTTTATCCAAAACAAAAGAAATGAGTTTTTTTCTAAAAGAAATATTAGGTTCAGTGGACCAAATACATAGTTAAGTAACAAAAATTGGAACCCAGACATAAATGAATTATTTAAGTTTTCCCAGAAGATGATACTGTGCCCACTGGGGATACAATATCACCATGAAAAATCCAGGAATGACATGGTTACCTTGGGTACAATTGGGAGGGAAAACATCTTTCTGTTTGTTTCCTAAATAATGTATATTTCCAGGGGTGATGGAGTCACTGAATACTATTTTTTGTGGCAAGGGACTGGTAGGCTATATAACTATGGAAACCCCTGCAGTAACCATTTTACTGTATTAGATAGGAAGAGCCTCCTCTTTATTTGGGTTCTTCCTGAGGATTTCATTGATAAATGACTGTTATGAATAAAGAATTCCTGCATTCTTGCCAGGCTCTGGCTTGGAGGAGAGAATTGCCCACTGTAAATTGATAGTAGCTCAAAATCAGAACAACAAACAGTGGAAATTCAGTTTGAGGCTAGAGGACAACCCCTTGATCCATGAAAACTAGCACTTTCAGAGGGTGGGAGTTTACTTGACAAAGTATTATGAAGAAAATAGAGTGTCATCAGATTAGGTGTTACATTATATTTTTTAGGTGTTGCATTATTGAGCACCCCCAAACCCAAGAAACAGACTAAAGCTGGCAGTTGAGATACTGGTTTTCAGCATAATGTTTAAATCAGACTCTTCACTCATTACATGAATATCAGTCATGTGTGTGTGTGTGTGTGTGTGTGTGTGTGTGTGTGTGTGTGTCCACTTCACACCAATTGACCTGACTTAGCAAATAAAAACTGAAGTTAAACTAAAACTGTCTTTGTGTGACATCTTGAGTTTAAACGTAAGACCCTAAGTCAGCTAAGTTCAATCGCCATTCACTTAGCAGTCACTAGGCCCTTCCTCTGTGTGAGATCTTGTTCTGGGAACACAGATAAATAGGACCTACTCCTTACATTTAAGGATCGTACAGTCAGTGAACAAAGGTGAGAAAATCAAACAGCGGTCAGTATTAGGTGAAATGTTAGAGGCATGTAGTGAGCAGTATGGTGACTAAACAGCAGACCTTCCCAAATTAGTCTTAGAAAAAGAGAAAAGGAGTTTTGTAGAGGCAGGCATTCTAGTCCAACGAAATGAATTGTGCACAAGTTCAGAAGTGAGAGAAAGCCTGGCTCTCTACAAGCAACTTCAAAGAGTTGAACCTCGCATTTGGTAGCAAGGGGCCAATATTAGAGATGAAAGAAGAGTCAAGAACCATCTCTTGAAGAATATATGGAATTTAAAGGTAAGGGAGGAGGGAGATAGAAGGCATTGCTGGTGAGAATGTTGTACTGGTGAAAGGTGGTGGTCTTTTTATGACTGAAACCAACTACAATCGTGTTTTTAGTCATGATAAAGATATTACTTTAAAAGTTAGACTTTGTCCACAAAACCTAAAACATCTGAGAAACCAATGAAGAGCTTTACATGCCAAAAGGATCTGCTTACATCTTACTAGGGATGGCAGGAGCACGGAATGTTGGAAACAATGAGCTAGAAAGGCCAAAGGAGTATGGAAGTTGTAGTAATCCCATGACAGGACCCTAAATAGACCACTAGCATGGAGAACAAAAGAGAGGGAGAAAGGAGGGGGAATTCCCATTAGATATGTATGAGGGAATAACAATGAATGGGTAACTTTCAGGTTTCTGCCAGGGGCATGTGGGTGAATAATGATACCCATCCTAGATATAGAAAGCAGTGCAGAAAGAACCAATCTGAAAAAGGAAAGATAATGCAGGAAACTTGGGATGAATTGCCTTGCCATGTATTATGGACATCCAAATGGCGAAGATAACCAGCTTTCATTTTAATTGGAGTGAGGACCTCAGATAAAGTGGAGCTGCAGTTCTTAAAGAAATGTGGATGGGGGCCGGAGAGATAGCATGGGGTAAGGCATTTGCCTTGCATGCAGAAGCTCAGTGGTTTGAGTCCCGGCATCCCATATGGTCCCCTGAGCCTCCCAGGAGTGATTTCTGAGCATAGAGCCAGGAGTAACTCCTGAGCACTGCCAGGTGTGACCCAAAAACCAAAACAAAACAAAACAAAAAACCAAGAAATTTGGATGGAGTAGCTTAAGCATAGAGGAAGCTTTAATACATAACTTGCAGATTAACCAATTCATAGGGCTGAAGGGGCTGAAGGATGAGGGAAAGATGCAAGACCACTGGAAGAATAGCCCTGGAAGAAGACTGTTCCCAGTAAAGTGGTGAGGCATGCAAACACAGCAGTTAAGAAAGACAAGGTCAGACAAAGTCTCTCAGATATGACAAATTGGTGGTTGGCAACCTAAAGTGAAAGCAATTGGCTGTAGTAGCAGAGATGATACCTCACATCAATGAGCAAATGGATGAGGCTTTGTCATATTGTCGCAGGGAGTTCTGATCCTGAATGGTGGATCTGAAATTTTTAAGAAAAAGCAAGCATAACAATCTGCCTTGTTACATAGAATAGCAAAATACTTCATTGCCTATTTATTTGTACATAATGCCATGCTACACCAAGTAGAAGGGAAATTAAGCACAGTTTATGCATTCGTGAAGCTCATCTTTTAGTGCACCAACATCAAGACTCTATAAAGGCGGTAAATTGACCAAAAACAATCTGTTTTTAATGGTTGCTTCCATCGTGTGGTTCTACAGAATTCCAGTTGCAAATATTTAAAAATCCCAGAAAAGATTTTTGTTCGTAAATCCCTATTCTCAAATCTTAATAACTTACAGTTTTGTTTAATACTCATTTTCAATAAATCCTCTCACATATAATTTTGCTTCCTGTATTTATAGAGCCATACTGTCTTTCTGACATCAACAAAAAACAAATGCTTACCATTTTTCATATATCAGCCCTTTCCATACTTACAAATTAGTAATACATTTCCTTCTTGGAATTCACCAAATTTAATCATTCTAGTACAGGCAGAATTGATCTTATAGAATGCTGAGAGAATTAATGGGTACATAGATACTGGTTGTTGTTAGGAGAGAAGACAAGCTGTGGCAGAGGCATTTCTAAAAGTGAATGTGCAAAATAGCATTGCACCTTCCCATTGGTTTTGTGTTCTCCATTGGTATTTTGGAGTATAATTTTCCCTAATAAAAAGTAAGGATTGAACTTCAATGCTTATATTTATTTGTGTGAACTCATACAAGGCTTGCATTTTATGACTCCTGAGGTGCTTTGGCTTTGACATTCTAAAAGTCCATGTAGACTTTTTCTTCCTTATCTGGATTGGAGATATATTTTCAAAGGTGAAACCTGATAGTGACAATGGAAGAAGAATAAGGCAGAGAACTTTTTCTCAAAATTTTTTTCTGGCACAGATTAACACTACGTTTGACTGTAGTGATGGTAATGTAATATATTCGGTATGGTCTTAGTTGGTTAAATTTGAATCAGACTTTTGGAAGACAACTAGATACGATGTGAGCTAAAATAGGGATCTTTTAGTATTATTGATCTACTTTACATAAGAGGAGTCAATATCAATGGTTAGTTATAAACTGAAATATTTGTTGCCTAAAATTATAAGAAAAAATGTTCAGTATCTGCAGCATAAATATTTGCCTTAAAATGGTTAATATTTAAAATATATTTAAAACTTGAAACCAGTATGCTGCTTGTATTTTACATTTAGAAAGCTGCTCATAGACAAACTATAATTTAAAAAGTCTGTTTGGACTATATTTTCTCTTGCCATTTTATTAAAGCACCATGACTTATAAAGTTGTTTAGAGTTGGTATTTAGCCAGTACTCTATTCTAGCACCAAACCCAGCACCAGTGTTACTTCCTTTCACCAAGATTCCTGGATTTCCTCCCAACCTGTACCACACCCCTAGCCTGGCACCTAGTCAGGTACATTTTTGTTTGGTTGCTGAAGTTTGAATCTTTTGCTTCCAGTGTTGTTGATTCTGTGGTTTGGGTATTTAGCTGTGCCACTCCTTTACATCACTGATACTCAGATACCCTTGATCTCTACTCCCCAGTGCTTCCTGTCTATCTCTTCTCCCCACTGTGCAGAGAAAGGGGGGAAAATGAAGATTTCTCTCATCTCTACTTTTATCCTCTGTCTACTCTGAGGTCAAGTGTGATCAAAGGCATCTCCCTTTCAAACATTGCATTCCCTCATTCATTTATTTTATACATCACATATAAGTGAGATTATCCTATATTTGTCCTTCTATCTTAACTTAGCTTTATATCTAATAATTTTATCTATGTTGCGGTGAATTGCATGATTTCACCTTTTCTTACAGCTGCATAGTATTTATTGTGTATATGTACCATACTTTCATGATCTACTTATCTATTTTTTTTTTTTTTTTGTGGTTTTTGGGTCACACCCGGCAGTGCTCAGGGGTTACTCCTGGCTCCATGCTCAGAAATTGCTCCTGGCAGGCACAGGGGACCATATGGGACGCTGGGATTCGAACCGATGACCTCTTGCATGAAAGGCAAACGCTTTACCTCCATGCTATCTCTCCAGCCCCTACTTATCTATTTTTAGACATCTATTTCAGTTACATATCTTAGCTATTGTACTAAGTGCTGCAATGCATAATAGTGTCTGTATATCTTTTGAATGTTTTGTGTCCTGGATTTAGATACCCAGAAGTGGAATTGTTGGGTCATATAGCAGCTAAATTCTTAGTTTACTAAGATGTATCTCCACACTGTTTTCCATAAAGTTTGTAACAGGAAATATTCCCACTATCAATGGATAAGAGTTTTTCTTTCACTATACTCCCACTTACACAGATTGTTCCCAGTATTTTTGTTATGTGCCATTTTCGTTAGTTTTGCTATTCTGTATTTATTTTCACTTCCCATTTTTTACCTTATTTAAAGAAAATGCATCACATAGTTTATATCACTGAACAGATAGATGAAAGCAAAGTTATTGAAAAATAGAAAGGAAAAGAAGAAAAATTTTAGAAAGAAAGAAGAGAAAGTACAGTAGCACAGTTGTGAAAATTATTATATCTCCAATGAAGCCATTAATATGATGACAGATTTAGTAGTCTCTTGGTGTTAGCTGTCCATTCTGTTAAATGTGTGTTTATATAGAGATGAAAACATCAAACAAATAAAGTTTTCCTAAAATTCAAAACACTGGTACTGATACTATGAATTTAGGAATGTATATTCAGTGCCCTTTTCTCCCAAGATGGCCAGCTTGTTGGATGGGCCAGTGTACTAATGATCTTTCAAGACTTGCTTTATATCTCATTTGAGAAAAGAGTCAGTATATGGAAATGTCCTGGTTCAAACATGGTGACTGCATTTGTGGGCATGGTTACAGCTTCCAGAATTCCTGGAAAAAGAAAGATACAGGGAGTAGGAGTGAGGATGGTGTCCACACTCACTCCAAAAAGTATGGTTACTCTCAGTCCAAGGACCAGCATATCTGAAGTTTGGTTAGCTTGGTTTCTCCAAAGGACATCATGAGGAATGATGAGGTAGGGCCATCAGGAAAATGGTGATTCTGGCTGATGGAGGCAGCAGGTGTAACATCGAGAAAATGGTAGTTCTGGGTCAAGGAGGCAGCAGGTGTGACTTTGGCAGAGTGAGGTTTGGCCCGTCATCTCCTCCTGAGATGGCCAATTTTCTGCTGTGTTGGCCAGTGTATCTTTCATGACTTGGTTTACATCTTGTTTGAGAAAATAGTAAGTCTATGGAGCTAGTTCTTTTCAAACATGACCTCCACTCCCCATTTTGAGTGAGTTTTAGATCATTTTGTCATTCCATGTGAGTCTAGTCAGAAGTTTTCCCTTTTCTTTTTAAGTTCTGGGGCCACACCCAGTAATGCTCAGGAGCTATTCCTAGATCTGCTGTCAGTAATTACTCTTGATGATGCTCAGGGAACCATATTGGATATTGGAGATAAAACCCAGGTCAGCCTCGTGCAAGGCAACTACCCAACCCACTGTACTATCACACTAGTCCCATGCAAAATTTTTATATCTTATTCTTTCAAAGAAACATCTTCTGAGGACCATAGTGGTGGCGCATGTGGTAAGGCGTCTGCCTTGCATGGCACTAACCTAAGATGGACCGCGGTTTGATCCTCTGGCATGTCATATGGTCTCTCAAGCCAGGAGCTATCTCTGAGCGCAGAGCCAGGAGTAACCCCTAAGCACCTCTGGGTGTGGCCCAAAAACAAACAAACAAGAAAGCCCTTCTGGCTTTATTGTTCTTTGATATTACTTTCTTGTTTTCTATATCATTGATTTCTGCTCTGGTTTTTATTATTTACTTTCTTCTGCTTGTCTTTGAATTAATTTGTTGTTAGAATATATTAATTTCTAAGTGATACAAATAATTTAACACTGAGTGGTTCCAGCTAGACATAGACATTTTGAAAAGATTCAAATTTCTTTTTCTGTTGCTAGATAGGAAAAATAATACCAAGTGGCTGTCTGGATAGCTTAGCTTATGAGCTAGCTGGAGAGAGATGCTTAGAATGCAAAATACCTAGGTTTGATTCCAGAGAATCAAATCACAGCACTGCTGGCTGTGGCCTCCAAACATATATGAAACACGCACACATATACTTATAAATAAAATGTAAGGTGTGTTTTACCTTTGGAACATATTCTAACTCCTGCCAGTGAGAAAGAAAAATGTCTCTGTAGATAGATGAGAGAGATCAAAGACCTTGATTCTCTTCCAAAATGTGCCACTGTGCAACTATGAACAGTTCCCTTAGCTATTTGAGACCTCAGTTATTCCTGGCTATAAAGCTCTGCAGTTTCCTTAGAGAATATACAGGGTATTATTCATTCAAAATGGTTTTATTTTCTCTCTTTTAAAGTTACCAGCAAGTCATTTACTCTTGTCATGGAAGAGGTTGGGAAAAGAAAGGAAGAATCAAGCACTGCGGTACAGATTCTAGCAAGTACTGAGAATATTCACTAAGTACTTGCTGGGGCTAGGTTAACTTTTTTTTTTTTTTTTTTTTTTTTTTAGTTTTTGGGTCACACCCGGCGGTGCTCAGGGTTACTCCTGGCTGTCTGCTCAGAAATAGCTCCTGGCAGGCACGGGGGACCCTATGGGACACCGGGATTCGAACCAACCACCTTTGGTCCTGGATCGGCTGCTTGCAAGGCAAATGCCGCTGTGCTATCTCTCCGGGCCCTAGGTTAACTTTTTACATTAAATGTCTTAGTCTATTAATTAATTTCAATAGACTGATTCTAAATAAGAAATTCAGTTATTAATTTTTCCTAGTTTTTCACTTTGAGAAGGCAAATTATTTTCCTATATTTTAAGCATCCCATGAGATTTTTCAAAAGTCTAGAAAAAAATGGGTCTATGTTTTAGAAAAGTGTTTATCACCCTTTTTCGTTAAAAAGAAAAGCATGCCCTCCTTCCTCACATGTTTCCTTTCTATGCCCTCCCCCTGTTCTTCTTCATTGAACTTTTATTTCTATGCAGTACCTTCCCATTAAGTGATGTTCACTAATGTCCCTATTTGAATATTCTGAGGGTCACATGGCCCTCTGTTGAAAATTGCTGTTCTAGAAAAATGAATTAATAAGTCTATAAGTCACACACCCATTTTGAGTCAATAAGTCACTAGCTTGTATACCCTTTATTAAAAGAAAATGATAATCTGCTTTCTAGTCTCCTCCACACTCGATTTTATTACAACTAAAACCTACTTTTCCTATAATTCCATTCCGTCCACTGGCTTCCCTTGACTTTCCAGCTCCAATTTCAGCCTGAGTGTTAGAAAGGACTGATGCTCAGTGAGCAAGGAGAATTAACGTGAAGATATATAATATGGGTGCACCCAGAACTCTTCCCCTGACAGAGATCCCCATTATTTAGGCTAGATTAGGACCAGTGCATCCATATAAATATTTGTAAAATGCTGCAAGAGATACTCATGCTCATCTGGACTTAACCCCACCACTTCACTGCAGACCAAGTTAGTTGTGAATATTTCTCTTCTGTATATTAGCAACATGAGAAAAACTCAGAAAAAAATATATGCCTTGAAAACGAGTTCCATCTTCCTTTCCTTTCTTGCCAGGACAAGCAAAATTTTGAACTCTGAATATCTGGGAGTTACTTTTGTCTTGATATGGACAATAGTTTTATTCCCAGTGTTTCTTGGAGATGTAAATTGGGTGTTCCTAAAAGGGGAAGGGCCTTGGAGGTTTGGTTAGGTTTTAAGACTGCCTCCAAACTTGGAAGCCTTGTTCGCTAGGCTGAGAGGATATGATTTGATGGAGATATTGTACAAAGTAGATGTCTACAGCTCTAGCGAAAAGAAGGTCAGGAGTGAGGTAAATATGTTGGGCATCTGAGCACTAGACCTGAAGAACCAAAACAATGGTCTTTCTAAGAGTAGGGAAAGAATGGATACTGCCAGCAGATGCTGAAAGATGAATATCTTAGCAGCAATCTTGATGGGCTAAAGATTGGCTGCTTGGATTCAAATTAATCAAACTGGATCAGTCTCCTGGGATCATTGTAAACCCAGAAAGAGGGAAAAGTCCCCCATTATGACTGATTGATATTATTGAAAGTACAGATTCAGAAACCAGGCATTTCTATCTTACAAAAAAAGCAAGATGAATTTTTTTTTTGAATCTGAGAAAAAGAGACTACATTCTAGTCTCTAACCAAGGAATACTTGGGCTTCAATAAATTGAATAACTACATCTCAGATGCCTTTAATTTTATCGAGTCTTTATTCAATTTTTGTTTGACTAAGAAAAAGTTTTTTTTAGGAGAATGGTTGTCTTTTTAGCAGCATGATGATGAATGGAGGAGGCAGAGAGAATGGTCCCAGTTAACTGGACTTAAAAAATTTGACATGATTATTAATATTTTAGAAAGATAAAGTGTCCCCTTCGGATATTTGAATAGTTGAATGTTTCGTTCTAATTTAGGGAATAAAGGTTACAGTAGTGTTAATTTATGTGGAATTTGTATGTAATGTTATATACCTCCGACCACCAAAGTGTCAGTTATGCTGACCTTTGTCCCTGTTTCACCTTTGATTTAATCCTAAATCCTTTCATCTCTCCTGTTATTCCTGCAAATATGCTTTGAACTACAAGGCCAAAAATGTCTCATTTTTTTGCCATTATTTCCCATCTGCATTACATGGATAAGTGAGATTGCCTGGTATTTTTCCTTATCCCTCTAATATAATTTGCATAATGTGACACCTCTAATTACATGTATCTTGCACTGAACGGCATGATTTTATCCTCTCTTAATGCTGCATAATATTCTATTCTGTATATGCACCACAGCTTATATATTCATCTTCCCATACACATTTGGGTTGTTTCCAAAGAATTATGGTAAGCATAGGACTGCATATATATTTTTAAATTTTTGTCGTTCTCCTTTCAATTAAATTTAAGGTGGAAAGTTGAAAAACAAGCATCTTTAAGTTGGAATGGTCTTAATCAGACAAGTTACTGAGTCACTTTCTTCAAAATATCTTAGTGTAATGGAAGGAACTTGGGTTTGGGTTTCTCACAGAAGAGATTTAAATCATCATATCCTGGCTTTGTGTTTTCATATTTGTAGAATATGAAGAACCAGTGGGGGTAAATTCAGCAATGAATATTTAATGACCAAATAATGGGGGGAAAGAACACCTGACTCACAGAAATTGCTTAACAGCTGAGCTTTCTCATCCACAGATTGGCCATATGTATAGCTAAATGCAGAACTGATGAAATCTTACATATTTAAAGTGGTGTCAGGAGACATGGCCTTGTTTGGGTTTCTAGAGCACACCTTTTCTTATTTCTGAGTACACACTGCTTGCATTAGGATTAACTATGTTAAATTGAAATTCTCAAGTTTAGGAGCAGCATGCCACACTCAACTCTCTACTTTTTCTGGGGAGAGGAGGCATACCTGGTGGTGGTCAGAAGTTACTCCTGACTCTACTCAGGACTTACTTTTTTTGGTGCTTGGGGGCACTTTGATGCCTGCAATTGAATCTGGATTGACCATGTACAAGGCAAATACCCTACTCTACTTTTTAATCTAATTTCATCTAGGCAGTGTGATCTATAGTGCTGTTAATGGTAGGGTTCCATGCATAAAACATCCCAGTACTATATCTCCACCAATGTCTGCTTCCCTGCACCAATTGTCACTTCCTCCCATTTCCTTGCCATCCTAATCTTCCTACTATAAACCAGTTCTCAGTTGCCAACTGGCATTTGTTTTTCCCTTCTTATGTTTCTTTATATTCCAAGTGCAAGGAAGATCATGCTAACTCTGTCGCTTTCCCTCTGACTAATTTTATTCAACATGATACTCTCCAGAACCATCCACATTACAGAAAATTACATAATTTCATCTTTTCATATAGCTATGTACCATAGTTTCTTTATATTCACCTGTTCTTGAAAAATTTGATTATTTCCAATTTGGGGCTATTTTTTAAATAGTGCTGCAATGAACAAACAAGAGTGAAAAAAATGTTTTTTAATAAGGATTTTTGGATCCTGAAATTGCTGGGTCATATGGAATCTCAACTGCAGGTTTCTGTTTTGTTTTGCTTTTTGGGTTTTTTTTTTTCGTTTGTATTTTTAGTTATTCATGTTGTTTCAAAACAGGGTTGAACTAGTCAACATTTTCAGCAGTGAATGAGGGTCCCCCTATCCACATCAATACTGGTTGTTTTTGTTCTTTGTGATATGTACATGTCTCACTGGTATAAGGTGATATCATGCTGTCATTTTGATGTACATTTTTCTGATAAAAGACGCAAAGAGATTTTTCATGTATCTTTTAGTCATCTTTTTTCTTCTTTGAAGAAGTTTCTGTCTAATTCTCCCCCATTTTATAGTATTGGTTGTTTTATGTGCTTTATTTGTCTTGTGATTTTTATATCTAGCTAATAGGCAAATATTTTCTTCCAGTCTGTAATGTGTCTTTATATTGGTCATGTTTTTAGTTTTGTTTGGGTGGAAATACCCAGCAATGATCAGGGGTTATTCCCAGCTCTGATTTCAGGAATTACACTTGGTAGTGCTCAGGGGATCAGATGTGGGGAGTGAACCCTGATATGCCACATGCGAGCCAAGTGCCCTACCCATTGTGCTATCTCACTAGTCATCATTTATTTTGTAGCACAATTCTTAGTTTTATGTAGTCTCATTTATCTTATTTTTTAAAAAATATCTTTATTTGTCATGATTACAAATATGTTTGTAATTGGGTTTCAATTACAAAAGAACATCCCCCTTCACTAGTGCAACCTTCCCACAACAAAGTCCCCCAGCTCCCTCTTCCCCCCCCACCCTGCCTGTATTCAAGACAAGCATTCTACTTCTTTCTCTCATTACCATTGTCATGATAGTTGTCACTGTAGTTATTTCTCTAACTAAACTCACCAGTCTTTGTTAAGCTTCATATCGTGGGATGGTCCTTCCAGCCTTCATCTCTATTGTCTGTGTATTATTACAATAATGTATTTTATTTTCCTTAACTCCTACAGATGAGTGAGACTATTCTGTGTCTCTCTCCCCCTCTGACTTATTTCACTCAGCATAATGGTTTCTATTACAAAGTTATTCATAGTTGAAGTGAAAGCATGCAATATTCCAACACTTATCCCATAACTGTGTCTAATTCCCTCAACCAATGTTCTCAGTCTTCTTTCTTCTTTCCAGCCCACCATCTTGATGAGCACATTTTAAATTTTGGTTGTTGTAGTTTGATTTTTTAACTTTTTGTTTTGAGGGTTATGTGATTAAGTGGTATATAGAAAATTGTCAGTACCTCTAGATTCTGAACTATTCTACCAGTTTTCTTCAATATGATCTATAGGTTCATGTCTGATTTCAAGTCTTCAATCCATTTTAGTTTTATTTTTGTCTATAGTATTAGAAAGGGTCTTTGGCTCTTGATTTGTGTATTTTTATTTACATTTGACCTATCATTTCAATATATTTTTGTCCTGTTACTATCTTCATTTACCAGACACTCCTAGTATGTTTTCCATGTAGTTGGTATTAGAGGCCACAAGATGAGCAAGACAGAGATGAGAAAGTTGCAATCCTTGCTTTCTAGGCAGAAAAATTCTGATAAGAGGGGATTTGGGTAAGACCCAGGAGTTACATTATAGAAGGATAACTTCTTTGCTAGACCAGCATGGGTGCTTAGCTTGAAAAGAAAAGTTTTCAGGAGAGAGTAGTTCAAAGATGCCTGCATTCTTGTCTCAATCTTACTTAGATTCTTCTGGCATCTTCAAATCATTACAACTACAAAGCCATTTGGGTCAATGTACAATAGACCACAAAGTGGCCATTTATTTGGAAGGGGAATTTCAGAAAGACATATGCCTTGGTTGATGTTTTGTTTTTGGTTTTGAGGTTTTTTTCCCCCACTGCTACAAGAATTAAGCCCTGAGCCTTACTTAGAGCTTGGCCACTGATATATATATCCCTGGTATTGCCTCTCATATGTGTTATTCACCCTGGCGTCCTGGCCAAAAGATGGAGACTAATCACAACAATAGATACACAGACTATCTCCTGGTTGAACAAATTACTAAGTTATAAATATACCTATAAGTAATGTTTCAGTTTTTTTGGGTAGTAGTGCTGTATTGTTCATAAAACACTATTTATTGTTATGCTATGAAAACACTTCTTTTGCCATTAACTGACTTTTGATGACCTATCAAAATGTCATCCCATAAATTTCATTATACCCTAGTAACATTATCAGGAAACCTATCTGAAAAAAGTACAGAGCTTTCTAGTTATTAGATTTTGTACAGAAATTGCTTTATTTTTCTCAGTAAAAAGAAGTGCATTTTCACATACACACAGATTTGATGATTGTTTGGTTTGCTACTTTTTTGAAATCCAGAGGAAAATTACAGAAAGTACCCTTTCTGAGACACTGCCTTGTGTAAGTAGAAAGAATGTTAATACTTAACTTGTTCCCCCAAACTTAAAGCAAATGGCCCTCTTCCTTGAGAATAGATAGAATTAGAAAATTGGACTAAAAGCAAGCAGGCTATCAAGAATTGGATTTTCCAGACTGGGGTTTATGCTTCCATTCAAAAGTCAATTATTCTGAAGCCAATGATAAAAGCAAAAGAAATTGACTTAAAAATAAGAATTAATACAGAGCCCTGCAAAATAAAAAGCAGGCCTAATAGCATAAAAATATAGGCATCGTTACATAATTGTCATAACCTCTCAGCGGTGTTACAGTAGAATCAAAAAAAATTTTTTGCTTTTGTATTTGTGCTATTTTGAGGCTAACAGCAGTGGTGGTTGGGACTTACTCCCTGGCTCAGGGATCTTTCCAGCAGTACTCAGGGAACCATCTCTAGTGCTGAGGATCAAAAAGGGTCTTTGTTGTCCTAAGCAAGAGCTGTCACCCAGTAGTATAATTCTCCAGCCCTACTTTTGTGTTTTTCTGGACTCAAAATATTTAAGAGTATATGTAGATGGAAACAGCATAGATTTAGCATGAACTATCGATATATCATGATATAGACATAGGAGGCTGACATGTCAATCATGACTTCTTTCCCATTTTCCCCTTTAGTTTTGTATTGCTATATTCAAGGTTGGATAGAAGATCTCACACTTGGTTGTTTGCTCACTGAGGTTGCACTTTTGGTTGCATTGCATACTTAGTTGTGAAGCTTACAGGATCATTCTTCTATACGATGCTAACACTCTTGGGTACATTGGGTTATACTACTGGCTGTGACACACAGTCACGATTGTAATGCTCCCATATTTAACTGAAGTGAACCCGAATTTGCATTTGTGACACCAGGGATCACAGTAGCAGCGTGTCGGGAGGTTGCACTCAGTAACGTGAGGGACCAACACAAAATAGATACTCTATTATTAAGCCAACACCAGGTCTCATATCGTCTTTATTAGAATTAAGTTGACAACAATATTACATCCTGAGGCCTTACCTTTCCTGCCATCACCTTGTTTTCATCCTGTGCTACCTATTATGGTAGAAATTGAGGGGGCAGAAAGATAGAATAACAGGTAAGGCCTTTTTCTTGGATATAACTGACTCAGGTTTGATCCCAGCATCACATACAGTTTCCCAAATGCCAATAGGAGTGGCCCCTGACCACAGAGTAAGAAGTACAGAACCTCTGCACTGCTGGATGCTTAAAACAAAGAAGAAAAAATAATAAAATAAGCATTGTGTTATTCTGAAGTACCTTTGCTTTTCCCCATTGCTTGTTCATACAGGCTAATGTGCCAAAGAATAATGAAATTAATGATCATGTGCATTTCACTTGCTCTTATTCTTATTGGATGGCAGAATCACAATGCTACAACAATTTTATGACAACTTTTACTGTGGGGACTGAAATTTTCTTGGCAACACTGCTTCATGATCTTTCTATCCTGTAAAAATAGAAAAATTTTAACAAAGTACCCATCAGTTCATAGTCATATCAAAGCTCAATATATTCTTGGCAGATAGAATCACAAGCCTGAGAGTTTATGAATTGTACATGGAAACCATTGTGCCTGTTTGTTACCATCAGTTTTGGGAAAGACTTTCCCTTTAATCTGTTCCCTAAAAGTTACAAAGGGACTAAAGTAAGAAAGTGTGGTGCATATGTCTGTGTGTATGTAGAAGAGGGCAAGACTGAGTCTATTATATAACCAACCTGAAAGTTCTGCCTACTTGGCAAAGGGAGACATTTATAAAGGAAATGGAGCTGAAATTCCCTCCAGAGATGGCAGGCTCCTCTCTTGCTAGTTCCCACCGTAAGCAAACAATGTCATTTTGAGACTAAGTAATCAATTATTCAGATACTTTACTAATAGAATAAAAGTGTGTCGTAAGCTTTATAAGTTTTATGGGAACTGTGTTTAATAGGAAATAAAATGACCAACCTTCAATGCCTACGAGTGCCTAGCATGTACCCAGAACTATTCTTCAGGAGAGGAGACACAATAGTGCGCTTTTACAGTGGTATCCATTTAGAAATAAGGAGAGAGATAGCAAGAAGCATATGAAGCATATATCTTTGGTGAAAGGAAATTTATTCTGTTTTTCGGTAATCAGTTGTCTGTTCATTGTCTCCTTACTAGAAGTGAGAGAGGGAAGGCCTTCAAGTATCAAGGAGAAGTTTCTTTTTCTTTTTTTAAATAATACCTATATTTAAGCAGTATGATTACAAACACGTTTGTAATTACATTTCAGTTGTAAAAAATGAACACCCCTTTCACCAGTGCAACATTCCCACTACCAATGCCCCCGTTCTTCTTTCTCCTCCACCCCCTGTCTAGATTCAAAACAGGCATTCTATTTCACTCACTTAGTACCATTGTCATGATAGTTGTCAGTGTAGTTATCTCTCTAACTGCACTCACCACTCGTTATCTCTCTAACTGCACTCACCACTCTCTGTGATTTCTGAGAAACCAAAACAGATAGCCAGAAGGGCTTGGGATCTGCTGATACTTCAAAAAATTCTAAGCTCCCAGGAAGTCAGTATATTCTAGATTAAGCAAACCAAAGAGTGACTGAAGAGAAACCAGAGGGAATGGCCTTATTCTTCAAACTTTGATGGGCACATTAAGAATTCTTGCATCGGGGCCGGGAAGGTGGCGCTAGAGGTAAGGTGTCTGCCTTACAAGCGCGCCAAGGAACGGACCGACCGCGGTTCGATCCCCCAGCGTCCCATATGGTCCCCCCAAGCCAGGGGCGATTTCTGAGCACATAGCCAGGAGTAACCCCTGAGAGTCAAACGGATGTGGCCCAAAAACCAAAAAAAAAAAAAGGGTCCGGAGAGATAGCACAGCGGCGTTTGCCTTGCAAGCAGCAGATCCAGGAGCAAAGGTGGTTGGTTCAAATCCCGGTGTCCCATATGGTCCCCCGTGCCTGCCAGGAGCTATTTCTGAGCAGACAGCCAGGAGTAACCCCTGAGCACCACCGGGTGTGACCCAAAAACCAAAAAAAAAAAAAAAAAAGAATTCTTGCATCTTTCTGAGTAAGACAGAAAGTTTCTCTTGGGCAGGTGTGAGGAGTGAAAGATGAAATGATTTCAATTAGGTTTTAAATGGCCAGCTACCTTGTAAAGAAGAGATTTGAGAGGGGAGTAACTTTGGAGGTCATAGCAATAATAGTGAGGAAAAATAATGACATGAACCTGGTGGTGTTAAAGAGGATGGAAGCTTGTCCTATTTTGGATGGGTTTTGAAGGCATCAGTGGTCAAAATTGTTATTTTGGGGATGGATGGGATGACGAGAAACAAATGACTTTAAGATTTCTTTTTGTTTTTACTTTGTCCCTCAAGTTCCCAGATTGTTGTACATTATAATGCACGTACAGTATATGTATTGTGACCTTGACACTGCCCTACAAAGCTCATTTCTAGTCCTTTACTGCCTAAGTCCCAACCATTATTTCCCCCCATTTACTTATTTTGCCTTCAATACCATACAGGTCTATCACAGATCAAAACTTTCACTGAATTTAACACCCCACCCAACTATTTCAAAATTTCCTCTCTATATATTTGTTTTCTCTGTCCTTCTCTTTGTTATTTGTTAGTAAGAATTTCTGTAGAGGTGTCCCTCCATTTAAAGTTTATGTTAGAACCAAGTCAAGGGGATTGTTGGACTTGTTCTAGCATCCCCATAGGCACCAACCATGCCATGTGGCATTGTTCTTCCTTTGCTTAGGTACATTAAAATGGGAAATTATATACAGACACGTTCTTATCTAATAGAGATGGGAACACACAAATTTTGTAATGTAGTGGGACCTTACATCCTGAACATTGTCGTAAAGACATGGCTCAGGCCTCAGAAGAATGGGCATTGTCCATTTACCCCTGAACCAGAGATGCTATCTACAAAACAGTCATGGTTGTGTACTACATCACCTGAAAGCAATCCTCTATAAGGGAAGACCCTACCATTGCTCTGGCAGAGACTTTAAGATTTCTAATTATTTTGTCTGAGAACCGCTTGGAGTCTTCTTTGCTTCAATACTGAGATACAGAACACTTAGGAGCATAGTTCTATAACATGACATAGGGGAGTTGAGCAGGCAGCAGGTGTCAGACAGAGTAAATATGAAATGCCTATGAACATCATGCAAGTGTGGATACTGAATAAACAATTATAGAAGTTTAAGCTGGTGATACAAATGTAATAGAGGCATGGCTCCAAAGCTACAGAACAAAATAAATTCAGCATGCAGAAAAGATCTGGTTAAAAAAGAGAAAGAAAAAAAATCTCTGAAAAAACTTCTTGTATTGTTGTGTTAGAGAGAAAAGTTGAGGAAAAGACAACTCAGAAGCAGTGCTGTTAGTGAATTAGAGGTAAAGGTCTAAAACAAAAGGTGTGTTCTAAAACCACATGAGAAAAGAAGTTAAAGAAAAGAACAATAAAGTCTATCAACTTCCTCTCTTAGGATCCTGAAGTTTCCATTTGGCACTGGTGAGAGGTAAGAAACCAGTCTGAGAACCATCTATAATATTTGACACATTCAAACACAGTCAGAAAGAGCAGGTATAGAAGCAAACAGAAATCAAGATAACAGCAGCAACAACCCCCCTAGAAATGATGCTGCTGCAAACAAAATAAATAGAAGGTCATGGGCATTTGACTGCTTCACCTACCCATGCTGTTTAGGACCTTTAGTTTGATCATAAGAGATTAAATACGTTTTTAGGTCTCTTAGGGACAATGTGGGAACAACTCACACATCAGTGATTCCTTTAGATAATTCCAAATAGTGTTGTTTTGGCATCCAGAAACACAATAAGAAACATAGTAAGATCCTTATTTTGAAACTTCAGCACATAAACACAATATTATTTCATTACATCAGCAAATATTTGTGCTTTTCTACTCATTATACAAGTTATGAAGGATTTGCAGGGATATGAGATATTACTATTCCCCAGAGCTCATACTCTAAGGAAGCAAAAGATCAAAATGACTGATATTTAAACTGTACATTCATAATTGTCATCCATCCTTGTGACATAATCTGGAATGTCTCAAATCTCCAAAGCTCACTTGTGTTTTTTTTTCTTTTTTTAAATTTAAGCGATGCTCTTGGATAGAGCCTCAGATTACTAGTTCTTATCTAAGGAGATAATTAATTCTTTCTCCCAAATTCTTGCAAATATTTAGCAGGTAACTCTAACTCTTGTTGACCCAAATAGAACCTGATGTTCAGGACGAGTGGCTAGGAAGCATTCTTTTTGAAAGCAATAAATGGTTATGGATTTCCCTCTGCAATAATGTCTGTACTTAAAAATGAACCATGAAATCTGCTGGACTGCATTTTGTCCTCTGTGCTTCCTGCTCATGCAACCCTTGGTACCCGTGATGTGCAGATCTAACTTTAGGGCTGTCATCAGCTGCCTAATGGTCTACCTTAAATAGAAATGTCACCATTTTGTTTGGTCACAAAGACTTCTTTGCAAATGACCTGAGAAAAGAGGGAGAACAAGGTTACTATTTGCCTCAATTAAGTGGTAGTAAACTTGGTTGTCTGGCTCTTGGGCTCTGAGCTAGAGTATAAGAAAATGCAAAAGATGAGGCAAGATACTGTCATGCAAGGTTCAAAGTTTTTACCAGGAGAGGAGAACTTTACTTTGTCAGAGATGACCCGTGAAAATATGAAATCTAAGCAGAGAGCCAAAGGCTGTATATTCTCATTCTGGGACAATCACTCAACACCGCAGCAAGCTGAATCAATGACAGGAATAGTCGGCACTTGTGAAGCACATAGCTTAGAGGAATGCTGACATATGATATACCTTGGACTTTAATCATTTTTCACTTCTGCTGCAAGTTTGGGGATGAGATTTGTTCCTTCCGCTGCTATAGTCACTGGGTACAGAATTTTTTGTTTTATTGGATTATCAGTTCTCTGGCTGTTGCTTCTGACAATGTGCTATGTGATTTGATTACTTTTCAATGTTTTATGACCATGGGAGAGAGCCGGGAGCTATTTATCTTTCATCACCACTATCAACAAGGGCCTTAGGATCAGGGAGACATTAAATCAGACCCGTTATTAAGTATTTGGGATAAGTGTGAGTTTGGCATCATAATCAAGAGAACTTACTCGAAATCCTGGTAGTTATGTGTTCAAATCTGAATCCATTACACACTCTGTGTTGGACTGGAGTGTTGATTAGCCATTCTGTCTTGGCTTCTTCATTTACAAATAGAGAATATGTCAGTGTCTGGATACAAATGGGGGAGGACTGTGGGAATGATATTGAGATCTTCAAACAAAATGACATAATAATAGTGGTCCATTAAATATTTTCTCTCCTTAAATCCTTAAGCATTCTGAACTTTGATTTACTCATTCTTAAAGTTGTTGTAATGGTACAAAAGTTAAATAAGTGATGTAGTCATCTCAGCAGAGTATCTGGTATGGAATGAATGGATACTTTTATCAGTAATAATTAAACAGTAGAAACAAAAATATCTTCAGATGAACATCAATGTCTCAAAATTGCTTATTTCCCATGACTTCTTGAGATTGACATCTGTTCTTTGTTCGTGAAATTCTTCAATTATGATTCAACAAGAAACGGTGACTTTTGTTACAATCACCATTGTTCTGTGGATATAAATAGAGCATTATCTTCTTTGAATATGATCCTATAGCCCAGCCAACTTGTTTTTATAAAACACATTCTGCTTTCAGATTAGATAGGGAAGATGTTTCCTTGGGGCGAAAATTACTTGTAAACAATAAGGGAAAAAGAGACAAAAGAGTGAGGGGAAACTTTAAAATCTAGTGAGATTACATTTTTCCCTTAGAACTGGGTAGTATCCTATTGTGTATATGGACCATAATTTCTTTACACAGCCATCTGTTTTTAGACACTTGGGTGTTGTGAATAGTGCTACAATGACAATCGAGGAGGTTTCTTTGAAGAACAGTTTTTGGACCCTTGGGGAAGTGTCAAGAAGTGGAACTGCTGAATCGTATGGAAGCTCAGATTTTTTTTTTTTAAAAAAGGATCCATATTGTTTCCAAAACGTTGAATGATGCAACATTCTCACCAATAGTGGCTGAGAGTTCCTCTTTAGGAAAGAGGAACATTCATGCCAACACTGGTTGTTTTTGTTCTTGGTAATGTGTGCCTGTCTCATTGGTGTGAAGTGATAGCTCATTGCTCTAATTTTCATTGATTTTTGTTAATTCCTTGACAAGTGATGAGGATCATTTTTCATTGATATATTGATTATTTGAGGAATTTTCTGTTCATCTCTTCTCACCATTTTTGGATGTTTTTTCCATTTTTTTATTTTTTCCCTTGAGCTCACTGCTACATAGATGAAAGTGGAGATTATCATGCTGAGTGAAGTTAGCAAGCAAAGACACATACAAAATGAGCTCTTTCATGTGTAGGATATGAACAAACATCGTATAGAAATAACATCGTATAGAAATAATAATATAATCAAAAGCAATAATACCTAAGCACTGGTCTATAAAACTGAGCTTACTATGATGGCAGATGAAGAGAGATGTGTCAGGGTGAATTGAGACAGGAGGAAAGTAGACACCAGTGGAAAATTTGGTGTGAAAACATGGTATGTGGGGGCAGAGCAATAGCACAGCAGTAGAGCATTTGCCTTGCATGCAGCTGACCCAAGACGGACCTGGATTGGATCTGGATGTCCCATGTAGTCCCCCGAGCCAGGAACAATTTGTGAGCACATAGCCAGGAACATCACCAGGTGTGGCCCGAAAACAAACAAAAAACACACTGTGTATGCAACCCTACCATTTACAATATAGCAAATCACAGTGCCTAAAATAAAACAAAAGTTCATGAGAAATATTTTCACTTCTTTGGTAAAAAGCCGAAATCTTGATGTCTTTTCCAGGTATTATTTCTTTTATTTTAAGACGTAAAACTTGAATTATTATTCTTAATTACCTTTTAAAAAATTTTAGTCAGCAAATACTAATATATTTTTAATATATTTTTATTTAAACACCTTGATTACATACATGATTGTGTTATTTGGGTTTCAGTCATGTAAAGAACACCACCCATCACCAGTGCAACATTCCCATCACCAATGTCCCAAGTCGCCCTGCTCCCCAACCAACCCCCGCCTGTACTCTAGACAGGCTTTCTATTTCCATCATACATTCTGATTATTAGGATAGTTCAAAATGTAGTTATTTCTCTAACAAAACTCATCCCTGTTAGTGGTGAGCTTCATGAGGTGAGCTGTAACTTCCAGCCCTTCTCTCTTTTGTTTCTGAAAATTATTATCGCAAGAATGTCATTAATTTTTCTTAAAACCCATAGATGAGTGAGACCATTCTGCGTTTTTCCCTCTCTGACTTATTTCACTATGCATAATATATTTTATGTACATCCATGTATAAGAAAATTTTATGACTTCATCTCTCCTGACAGCTGCATAATATTCCATTGTGTATATGTACCGCAATTTCTTTAGCCATTCAACTGTTGAAGGGTATCTTGGTTCTTTCCAGAGTCTTGCTATAGTAAATAGTGCTGCAATGAATATAGGTGTAAGGAAGGGATTTTTGTATTGTATTTTTGTGTTCCTAGGGTATATTCCTAGGAGTGGTATAGCTGGGTTGTATGGGAGCTCGATTTCCAGTTTTTGGAGGAATATCCATATTGCTTTCCATAAAGGTTGAACTAGATGGCATTCACACCAGCAGTGGATAAGAGTTCCTTTGTCTCCACATCCCCACCAACACTGCTTGTTCTCATTCTTTGTGATGTGTGCCAATCTCTGGGGTGTGAGGTGGTACCTCATAGTTGTTTTGATTTGCATCTCCCTGGTGATTAGTGATGTGGAGCATTTTTTCATGTGTCTTTTGGCCATTTGTATTTCTTCTTTGTCAAAGTGTCTGTCCATTTTTTCTCCCCATTTTTTGATGGGATTAGATGTTTTTCTTGTAAAGTTCTGTCAGTGCCTTGTATATTGTGGAGATTAGCCCCTTGTCTGATGGGTATGGGGTGAATAGTTTCTCCCACTCAGTGGGTGGCTCTTGTATCCTGGGCCCTATTTCCTTTGAGGTGCAGAAGCTTCTCAGTTTAATATATTCCCATCTGTTAATCTCTGCTTTCACTTGCTTGGGGAGTGCAGTTTCCTCTTTGAAGAAGACTTTAGTCTCAATGTCCTGGAGTGTTTTACCTGTGTTGTTCTTTATATCTTATGGTTTCGGGTGTGATATTGAGGTCTTTCATCCGTTTGGATTTAATCTTCATACATGATGTTACCTGGGGGTCTAAGTTCAATGTTTTTACATGTGGCTACCCCGTTGTGCCAACACCACTTGTTGAAGAGGCTTTCTTAGCTCCATTTAGAATTTCTTGCTCCTTTATCAAAAATTAAGTAATTGTATATCTGGTGAAAATTCTCTGAGTATTCAAGCCTATTCCACTGATCTGATGGCCTGTCTTTAATCCAATACCAAGCTGTTTTGATAACTATTGCTTTGTAGTACAGTTTATAGTTGTGGAAAGTTATTCCTCCCATATTCTTTTTCCCAATGATTGTGTTAGTTATTGTAGGGTGTTTATTGTTCCAAATGAATTTCAAAAGTGCCTGATCCACTTCTTTGAAGAATGTCATGGGTATCTTTAGAGGGATCGCATTAAATCTGTACAATTCTTTGGGGAGTATTGCCATTTTAATTATGTTAATCCTGCCAATCCATGAGCAGGGTATGTGCTTCCATTTCTGCGTGTCCTCTCTTATTTCTTGGAGCAGAGTTTTATAGTTTTCTTTGTATAGGTCCTTCACATTTTTAGTCAAGTTGATTCCAAGATATTTGAGTTTGTGTGACACTATTGTGAATGGGTTTTTTTTCTTAATGTCCATTTCTTCTTTATTACTATTGGTGTATAAAAAGGCCATTAATTTTTGTGTGTTAATTTTATAGTGTGCCACCTTGCTATATGAGTCTATTGTTTCTAGAAGCTTGTTGGTAGAGTCTTTAGGGTTTTCTAGGTAGAGTATTATGTCATCTGCAAACAGCGAGAGCTTGACTTCTTCCTTTCCTATCTGGATTCCCTTGATATCTTTTTCTTGCCAAATCGTTATAGCAAGTACTTCCAATGCTATGTTGAATAGGAGTGGTGAGAGAGGACAGCCTTGCCCTGTGCCAGAATTAAGAGGTACGGCTTTTAATTTTCCTCCATTGAGGATAATATTTGCCTCTGGCTTGTGGTAGATGGCCTTAATTATATTGAGAAAGGTTCCTTTCATTCCCATTTTTCAGGATTTTATTGAGGATCTTTGCATCTGTATTCATCAGCGATATTGGTCTGTAATTTTCTTTTTTCATGGCATCTCTGTCTGGTTTAGGAATCAAGGTGATGTTGGCTTCATAAAAGCTATTTAGAAGTGTTCCTGTTTTTTTGATTTCATGAAAGAGTCTTGCCAGCTTCGGTAGTACTTCCTCTTGAAAGGTTTGAAAGAATTCATTAGTGAATCCATCTGGGCCTGGGCTTTTGCTTTTGGGCAGACATTTGATTACTGTCTTAAATTTCCTCAATAGTGATGGGTGTGTTTAGATATGCTATGTCCTCTTTAGTCAACCATGGATGATTATAAGAGTCCAAAAATTTATCCATTTCTTCCAGGTTTTCATTTTTAGTGGCATAGAGTTTCTCAAAGTAGTTTCTGATTACCCTTTGAATCTCTATCATATCAGTAGTGATCTCTCCTTTTTCATTCCTAAAAAGAGTTATCAAGTTTCTCTCTCTCTTTCTTTGTTAGTTTTGCCAGTGGTCTCTCAATCTTGATTATTTTTTCAAAGAACCAACTTCTGATTTCATTGATCTTTTGGATTGTTTTTTGGGTTTCCACTTCATTGAGTTCTACTCTCAGCTTTGTTATTTCCTTCTGTCTCCCTATTTTTGGTTCCTTTTGTTGAGCACTTTCTAACTCTATGAGTTGTGTCATTAAGCTATTCAGGTATGCGCCTTCTTCTCTCTTGATGTGTGCTTGCAAAGCTATAAATATTCCTCTCAGTACTGCTTTTGCTGTGTCCCATAAGTTCCGATAGTTTGTGTCTCTATTGTCATTTGTTTCCAGGAAGGTTTTGATTTCCTCTTTGATTTCATCTCAGACCCACTGGTTATTCAGTATTAGGCTGTTTAACTTCCAGGCATTAAAGTTTTTATTCTGTGTCCCTTTGTAGTTCACATATAATTTCAGTGCCTTGTGGTCAGTGAAGGTAGCCTGCAAAGTTTCTATCCTCTTGATATTATGGAGGTATGTTTTATGTGCTAGCATGTAGTCTATCCTGGAGAACGTCCCATGTACATTAGAGAAGAATGTGTATCCGGGTTTCTGGGGTTGTATATGTCTACTAAGCCTCTTTTTTCCATTTCTCTTTTCTTGTTGGGTTTCAGTCTGGTTGACCTGTCCTGTGTTGACAATGCTGTGTTGAGGTCTCCCACAATTATTGTGTTGTTATTGATATTATTTTTCAGATTTGTCAACAATTTTATTAAATATTTTGCTGGCCCCTCATTCGGTGCATATATGTTTAGGAGAGTGATTTTTCCTGCTGTACGTAACCCTTGATTAATACAAAATGTTCATCTTTGTCCCGCACAACTTTCCTAAGTATAAAGTTTGCAACATCTGATAATAGTATGGCCACTCCAGCTTTTTTTATATGTGTTGTTTGTTTGGATGATTTTCCTCCAGCCTTTTATTTTGAGTGTATGTTTGTTCTGACTATTCAGGTGCATTTCTTGTAGGCAGCAGAAGGTTGGATTGAGTTTTTTTTTTTTATCCATTTAGCCACTCTGTGTCTCTTAACTGGTGCATTTAGTCCATTGACATTGAGAGAAAGAATTTTCCTGGGAGTTAGTGCCATCTTTATATCGAAGTTTGGTGTGTCTGTTGGTCAGTCTTGTCTTAAAGTAGGCTATTCAGTTTTTCTTTTAAGACTGGTTTTGAGTCTGTAAAGTTTCTGAGCTGTTGTTTGTGTGTGAAAACATGTATTGTTCCTTCAAACCTGAAAGTGAGTTTTGCTGGGTGCAGTATTCTAGGCGAAGCATTTATTTCATTGAGTTTTGTCACTATGTCCCACCACTGCCTTCTGGCCTTGAGTGTTTCTTGTGACAGGTCTGTGGCAAATCTCAAGGATGTTTCCTTGAATGTAATTTCTTTTTTTGATCTTGCTGCATTCAGAATTCTGTCTCTATCTATGGGGTTCGTCATTGTGACTAGAATGTCTTGGGGTGTTTTTTCTGGGGTCTCTTTTAGATGTTACTCTTCAGGCACACAGGATTTGACTGCAAGTATTCTTTAGCTCTGGTTGTTTCTCTTTAGTGATGTTCTTGACCGTTGATTCTTCCTGGAGATTTTCTTCCTGGGTCTCTGGGACTCCAATGATTCTTAATTTGTTTCTGTTGAGTTTATCATAGACTTCTATTTTCGTCTGTTTCCATTCTTTGAGTAATTTTTCCATTGTTTGATCATTTGCTTTAAGGCTTTTTTCCAGTCAGCTGTGTGGAGTTGTTATTCATCTCATCTTCCAGTGTACTAATTCTATCCTCAGCTGCTATTAACCCGTGGAAAGTTCATCCATGTTTTTCTTCAATTCATCTACTGAGTTTTTCAGACCTGTTATTTGACCTGAAATTTTAGTTTGAAGTTTTCTCATTTCCATCTTCATATTCTCTTGGTTCTTATTAATGTTCACTTTTATATTTTTTTATTTCTTTGAACATCTTTCATATTTCGACTCTAAACTCCTTATCTGAGAGACTGACTTGTTGGTTGGCCATGTTCTGATCATCTGAGTTGCCATCTTCATTCTCTATGTCTGGTGCTGGCCTGCGTTGTTTCCCCATTGTCACACTTGTATTGTGGGTTTTTCTACGTGTTGTGGTTGTATTCATTGGTTAAATGATGTGCGTGACCTCTTCTCTGGGCATATCAACTCACCTCCTGGGAAGGCTAGCCGCCCAAAGATGAGCCACACACAGGATGAAATTCGGCCGAAAATGCAGTACAACACAGAAGACAGGCATACGGGTGCTGGCATCTGAGTTCCAGCAGAGTTCAGCGCCTTCCCCTTTCTGGCATGTAAACTCACCTCCAGGGAAGGCTAGCAATCCGCAGATGAGCCACACACAGGTTGAAATCAGGCCGAAAATGCAGCACAGCAGAGAAGACAGGTAGATAGGGGTGCTGGCATCTGAGTTCCAGCAGAGTTCAGCGGCTTTCCCTTTCTGGCGTGTAAACCCACCTCCAGGGAAGGCTAGCCGTCTGCAGACGAGCCAACACAGGATAAAGTCAGGCTGAAAATGCAGCACAGCACAGAGAACAGGCAGATAGGGGTACTGGCATCTGAGTTCCAGCAGAGTTCAGAGGCTTCCCCTTTCTGCCAGGTATTATTTCTTGAGAACTTGAGATTCATATGCCTTTTAAGGTGCTGAAGGTCTTATTATTTTCCTTATTGATGATTCCTTATTAATGATCAGTAATTACTACTGTGCCCTCTAGTATGATAATTTATTTTTCTGCTTGCCACAGACAGATTGGGGTATGGTTTCTTGAAAGTGGCTGGGTTGAAATTTCTATGACTTATACAAAAATGTGACAACATTAAGATTAAGATCTTTTTTATGACCAACATTAAGATATCTTTAAGTGAAATCAGAGTTCCAATTATTTAGATGTTTTCAGTGCAACAAATTGAGACAACACAGCTACATAATATGTGACACAACAAATAGGTATACAAAACAACTATACAACATAAATTCCAAAACAAACATGTACATAAGTATAAAACTATACAACAAAGCTCTAGTGATTTTTATACATCAAAAGAGTATTTCTTATTGAGGTAGATGTAATAATTCTTGGAACTGGAGAGATAGCATGGAGGTAAGGAATTTTCCTTACATGCAGAAAGACAGTGGTTCAAATCCGGGCATCCCATATTGTCCTCTGAGCCTGCCAGGAGTGGAGCACTTTCTGAGCTGAGAGCCAGGAGTAACCCCTGAGCGCTACCGGGTATGACCCCAAAACAAAACAAAACAAAACAAAATTGTGGTGACTACTTCTAGGTTCTAGATTAGAAATCATGATGAAATAAAGCAAGTTTGATAAAAGTAAAGAAATAAAACACCAGTATAAGAAGACTGTATAGTCTCAAGTTTGGGGTTTGGATATTTTGAGTGGGAAAGTCAGGAAATGCTCATTACTGTTACTAAAGCATGAATGGAAATAATTGAAGCTTTAAAAAAATAAGAATACCCACATAAATAATGGTTAACAAACACAACTACATTGTACATTGTGCTATATTGTACAATATACAATACGTTGTACTATATTCAATACAATATAGCAGAACTATATTGTACTATATAGTATACAACTATACTGTATACAACATAGCACACAGCTATACAGTACACACCACACTATACAAAAATAAAACCATACACTACATACAAAACCATACAACATACTACACAAACACAAGTATATATAATACAATTTCACAACACACAAGTATACAACACACAGCACACATTCAATATACAACTGGACAGCATGCAGCTACATAGCACACACCTATATGGAACATACATACACAATACAAGGCCAGAACCACGTAATGCACTGCATAGAACACAACACGTGGCACATAGTACATAGCACATGAGTACACAATATACAACTGCAGAACACTAATAGAAAACAAATACACAACACTATACAACACACAAGTACATTGAGAAACACACAAATATACAAAAGTATGCAACAGACAACATGCAACTACACAGCAGAACTACACAGCAGGGCACAAAACACACTGGACTACATGGCTTTCCCACCAGTAGTGAATAGAGTTCCTTTCTCTCCACATCCCCGCCAGCACTACTTGTTTTTGTTCTTTGTAATTTGTGCCATTCTCTGTGGTGTGAGATGATTGGTGCCTCATTGTAGTTTTGATTTGCATCTCCCTGATGATTAGTGATGTGGAGCATTTTTCATGTGCCTTTTGACCATTTTTATTTCTTCTTTAAGGAAGTGTCTGTTCATTTTTCCCCATTTTTATGGGGTTATATGTTTTTTTCTTATTAAGTCTGTCAGTACCTTATATAGTTTTTGATATTAACCCTTTATCTAATGGGTATTGAGTGAATTCCCACTCAGTGGGTGGCTCATGTATCCTGGGTACTATTTCCTGTGAGGTGCAGAAGCTTCTCAGTTTAATGTAGCCCCCATCTGTTTATCTCTGCTTCCATTTGTTTGGAGAATGCTGTTTCCTCCTTGAAGATGCCTTTAGTCTCAATGTCATATAGTATTTTATCTACATGTTGTTCTATATACCTTATGGTTTCAGGCCTGATATCGAGGTCTTTAATCATTTGGATTTGATCTTTGTGCATGGAATAAGATGGGGGTCTGAGTTTGCTTTTTTGCAAGAGGCTAACAAGTTATGTCAACACCACTTGCTGAAGAGGCTTTCCTTGATCCATTTTGGATTTCTTGCCCCTTTATCAAATATTAGTTGATTCTATGTCTGGGGAACATTCTCTGAATACTCAAGTCTATTCCACTGATCTGAGGATCTGTCCTTATTCCATTACCATGCTGTATTGATAACTATTGCTTTGTAATGCAGTTTAAAATTGGGATAAATAATGCCTCCCATATTCCTTTTCCCAAGGATTGCTTTAGGTATTGGTGGGTGTTTATTGTTCCAAATGAATTTCAGGAGTGTTTGATCCACTTCTTTGAAAATTTCATGGGTATCTTTAGAAAGATTGCATTAAATCTGTACAATGCTTTGGGAAATATTGCCATTTTAATGTCAATCCTCCCAATTAATAAGCAGGTGACTCAATTTCTTTGTGTCCTATTTTATTTCATGAAGAAGAGTTTTGTCGATTTCTTTGTATAGGTCCTTCATCTCTTTAGTTAAATTGACTCAAAGGTATTTGAGTATGTGTAACACTAACATAAATGGGATTGGACTGGAAAATTTTAAAAGACACATTGGAATGATCTAAGGCAGCTCATGCAAGATACCTGAGACAGGTTGGGATGGAAAGGGAATAGAAATCATGGTCATGGGAAGTCATCATGAGATTGAAAAGAAAGATCTTTATTTCAAGGATTTATGATGCATAATGACATTTTTGTGATTTGAAAATCCTGCTTCTCTGGTGAATTAAGCACTGATAAGATTAATACTTATTAGGAGATCCTCAACATTTTTGGACATATAATTTGTGTTTTGAGAACGATCTCTGAGTATTGTTGACTTGCCTGCTTTGCATGGCACAGAAAGTCTTTCTAGTATTCTGACAATTCAAAATACTTCCTCTTAGCCAACGTGATCTGTGAGGATGATATTGCCCAAGGTTGCTGTAGGATCTGGGAGAGATATTGCCTGGAGAAAGACTTCATTCTCCTTAGAGTACACTAGCCCTCATCATAAGAACAATAGTATTTTAAAGTTTTCTGTCTCTAAATATAGATCATAAATTCTGATTTGACTTTAAGAAGGATCTTTAGACTTTATTACTGACTCAGTTTTACACGAACTAGCATTTGACTACATGACATTTTCTTCCTTGATGTTTGAAAGTTGCTCAAGTGACAGTCTGAAGAGTATGACACATTGACAGATTCAGGATGGAGCCATTACTAAGGAAACTGTTTTTCTCTTAATTCTTAGCAACTTGGGCAAGAGGAGGGTGCTTTAGTGAAATTATGGGGTGGCTGGGGTCCAGACCATCACAAGGCAATGCCATTCAGATGCAGTCTCTGGGCATTATAGGCAAGCTGCTTTCAAGAATGAGACTTGGGAGAGATGCCCCTCCTTGAATTTAGAGCTGCTGCTCTCTTACTTTCCCTTCATTTCTTCTTATTGGTTTCCTCAGATTTCCTTTGCTTTTCCTCTCCTATGTCTGAAAAAGTCTTGTTACCCTCCATAGTTTTTTTAACCATTTCTGGCAAAAATTTTCCCCATTAAATACCCATTCCTCAACAATATTGCATCTTTGTCTTCTCCATCACTTGACACAAAACAACTTTCTCACCTCTTCTAGGCCCCTGCTGGATTCTCTGTTCCCCTCAATCACATCTGACCATTAGTATATTGAATTAGGGATCGAATTTATTCAGAATAGGAATGTGGTATGTCTGTTTCACATACCTGTTCCCACTCAACTCCACCCACCCCAGATCTTTTTAAAATAATTTTTATTGTGACCAATGTGAGTTACAAGTCTTTTGCAGTTATATTTAAGGTACATAGTGACAGTGAATTAGGGCAATTCCTACAATCAGTCTTAACCTTCATCTGCCATATTTCCCAGCATGCATCCCATACCTCCCCAGGCTGCTAGTATAACAGGTACCCTATGTGTATAGCTTGTTGTAGTTTGGGTCTCTTGATTCTATTGTCATTGACTTTGGGTTTGGTATTTAGGTTTGATCATTTTTTATTTCCACTCAGTTCATGCAACTGTTTGCTCAGAATTTAAGAGAGTTTTGACTCAGGGGAGGCAGTCACTTACATGAATAACAAACTAATTTATATGATACTGCAAAATATGTGCCTCTATCAGAGATGGCCAGGATACCTGATAAAATAGCAAGGTGAACTGGACTTCAGAGTCCAGCCACAGGTCCAGTCCTGACCACTCATGTTTGTCTCTGTTCTCCTGGCAGGAAGATGAAGTGGTTCTCCAGTGCGTTGCCAACATTCAAAAGGAACAACGGAAGTTCTGCCTGGCAGCTGAGGGTCTCGGGAATCGCCTGTGCTTCTTGGAACCCACTTCAGAAGCCAAGGTGAGGTTGCCTTTCTAAGTAATTATGTAGGGGAATTGTTGTAGGGAAATGGTAAATGAAAGTGTTGACGAAGAAATTTGAGAAGACACATTTAAAAAATAAAATTGGCAGCAGATTAAGTTTATCTTTTAAAATTTTTATTTATTGATTAATTGATTGGATTTGGGGCCACACCCAGTGGCCCAAATTCACGCTCAGGGGTTACTCCTGGCTCTGCACTCAGAAATCACCCCTGGCAGGCTCTGGAAATTTCCCAGAGAGAGTTTGGTTCCTGGTGCTGTTGCAGGTAACTGTGTTGGTTCTATGTCTGGAATCTAGGTCTTTGGATTGGACAGTCACTACCTGATCACATAGAGTCTAAGTTGGGTCCACATGACACATGTTCAGGGTTTGAGGTGCCTCTGTATTATAAAAGCATGGTTTCTTACCCCTAGTAGATAAGAGCTTGTTTCTATACATGAAATTTTCCCCTTTTTAGTATGCCTTTGCAAAAAAAGGAGTGGTGCCATATTATATTGCTGGTGTACTTGAGGGTAAGAATGTCAGGCTACACAATCTCTGTGTCCTGGTTTTGACCTGAGCTTTTATTCCAGGAAAGACTTTTCTTGTATGTTTTTATACCAAGCAGAACCAAAACAAGTGCAGTTAAAGATAGAGAAAAATATATTTATTCTTATTTATTTCTTCTATTATATATACATACATACATACGTACATACATACATATATTTTCTTTTTTTAACTCCTCTTGTTTTGGTTCTGCTTGGTACGAAAATCTACAAGGTGGATTATTTTTTAAGTTAGCTCATACAGTTGTGAGGATTGACAAATCTAAAATATGGAGGTCCTATTGGCAGGTTGTAATTTAGGAGTTAATACCTTCTTGAGTCAGTTATTTTCCATTCAGGAAATCTCCGTTTCTATAGGATTCACTTGATTTTATGGCCATCTTCTTTATCAGGGAATTGCCTTAGTTTAAAGTTAACTAATAGTAGATATTACTCACATCTATAAAATACCTTCACATGAAAACTTAAATTGCTGCTGTTGAATAACAGTACTGTGGTCTAGTCAACTTGACATAAAATTGACTGCCATAGTTATACAGCATTTTCCTAAAAGAATCTTTTTTTTTAATTTATTTGGTAATATGTTGATGCCAGTGCAGTAATTTGTAGTTCTCGCCATCTGTTTCATTAATAGTGATATCTTTTGTCAGACATGCCAAATTAAAGTGTAATATAAAATTTTGGCAACAATACGCATTTCAATTGGTACAGTCTGTCCACTGATCTCTAAATGTGGGATGCTATTATATACACCAATGTCAACATGGTAAATCAGAAATTGGTTTTATTTTCTAACAGTACTCCCTGATTTTATGATGCATCTCCACATGATCATACACAGCCACAGCTTCACACGAGAATTGGAAAAACCCTGAAAATCCTCATGTGTGCTGGGATTGTCCCATCTTTCATAGATCCTTTTGTATGCTATCTCTCTCTCATCAGGTCTCAGATGTGCACACACCACACATTACATACATGCAGATGCACATATAGACACACACATGAACTCTCACACCTCTATTAGTGGCACTTGGGGATCAGTCCTTTCAGAATAGAGTAAATAACTCGTATAAATAAATGATGGAGGAAATAAATGGTCGCGCCAAAAGAGCAGGGTGACTTGTCTTTATAAAGGTTTTAGATTTGATTTCCCAGAGGTCTTTTCCCATTTGTTTTTGTTCAAAACAATGCATTTTTCTTTTCATTCCCAACAGTAAAGATTAATAGGAAGATCATTAGATTAGAAGTATAGAAGTTACTCCTCATCCATTAGCTAGTCATGTGATCATGAGCAATCCTCTCAACTCCTTTTCAATTTTCTCAACTGCCAGGTAAGAAGGCACAGTTTGGTGCAGCAGAAAGAGATGTCCTGAACTAAAAGGCAGACATATTATTTTCTATTTATCTGCTGGTTGGGTTTGTCCCAGAGGTTTCAAGCACTAGTTTAGGAGCCTGTCTCTATTACCCATCACCTCACTACCTGAGCTGGGACCCTGGGTAAAGCACTTCACCTTTCTGAGCTTCGTTTCTCCATATGATTAATGGAAGTTTCAGAGTAATTACCTAATGTTAGACTTGCTACTATGATTAAAAGTGTTAGCAGGTGAAATACCTGGCAAATCATAGTTTTTTTTTTATAACTATCAGCTATGATGATTTACTCTTGCCCAAACTAGATAAATTAACCAGATTAAAAACAATCACATATCAGGCTTTATAGCCCATAGGTATACAATAATAACTAATGCTTTCATGCATAAGGAATGCAAAAGTATCCTTAACACATAACTTACAGGTTGTTTTTTATATTTTAAACTTGAAATAGAGCCACGTAATGGTATAGTGCTTAGGGTACATGCCTTGCATGTGTTGACCTCAAGCCCTGCCAGAAATGATCCCTGAGTACAGACTCAGCAATAAGCCCGAGCACAGCTGAATATGGCCTAAAAATAAAAATAAGAGAATAAGATCAAGGACTCTTAGAAAAAAATCTTGATTTCTATAAGTTTATTATTTAATTCTGGCCTTTTCCAATTGCAATTTTTAAAAAATAAATTGTGTTTATAGTTTACATTTAGAATTTTTATCTATTTTTTGTTTGGGGGCCATACCCAGCACACTCAGTGGTTAATCGTAGCTCTGTGCTCAGTAATTACTTCTGACCAGCTTAGAAGACCATATGGGATGAAGGGATTGAACCCAGGTTGACCGCATGCAAAGCAAATGCCCTGCCCACTGTGCTATCACTCTGGCCCCAGATTTTCTATTTATATTTTAATATGTTTTTAATATTTTTATGTTTAATGTTTTATTGAGTTTTATAATCCCATGTAGGATTTATGGTTATTAAAAATTTTATGTATGTGGTTTTGTTGGTTTAATTTTGCTTCCTAAAGTACATATCCAGGCATAGAATTAATTGTATCTGGATACAATTAGTATTAAACTACTTCCCAGAAGAATATACCAATTATTAGTTAGTGTGTCCACAAAATTATATAAATATAAGTTTTTTCTTATATAATGAGGAAAGTACACTATAAGTACTTCTTACAGAAAACAAAATGGGGTAGTTCATGGGAAGGGCAGACATTCAGAATGCCTTCTTTTTAATTCCATGAGTCCATTTTCTGTGGTGTCAGCTTTCTATGTAATAAGCTAGTGAGCTACAACTATTCATGTTTCTCTTTCTGTTCTATCCCTCTTATCACTAAATATTGCCTACAATTAAAAGTCACTAAATTTCATATTTTGGCAGATAGATTTTTTTAAGCCTAAGCAAATTGCACAGTGAAGTGAGACGTATTCATGCACCTAGACTGGACATAAAGGACATACAGTAAATGTCTATCAGCTGACTACAAGTCAACCAGTGACTATAAGCATTTCTAGTCATGGGTATCTCAAGCCAGTTGAGACTCAGCGATAAAATTGAGATGAATTAAGAAGTCAGGAGTCACCCATGAGACACTGCAACAGGTGCAGGCTAGTTTGCAGGAGCTGAAATGGTGATGGAAAGATTCAGCCACCTAGTATGAATAGGGGTTCAATCATCCTGGAAAACCTCCATTTAACAGATGCTTGTACTAAGGTTCCAGTATATGACCACATGTAGGGACAAGTATCAGGAAGCTCAATGAGAGTCAAAGATTTAACTCAGGTCCATAAGAAGAGGAGGGAATGTTGGCACCTGAGTTTGAACAAGGAAGGATGTCATTTTGTAAAGGCCACATGGAAGTGTTCTTCTCAGGTTCTGAGCAGGGAGAGAAGCCATTTTGTAAGAACTACATGGTGTAAGCCACATGCTAGGTCTTTACAAGCCTGTTTCCATGGATCCTGCCTCAATTTACCTGGTCATATCAGGTAGCTTATCAGGGAAAGATAAGGGAGCAATATGAAGGTAGCCCTAGACAATAGCCAATAATTTTTTAAAAATATTTTTATGTAAACACCTTGTTACAAACATGATTGTGGTTGGGTTTCAGTCATGTAAGATGACACCCCCCATCAACAGTGCAACCTTCCCACCACCAATGTCCCAAATATCCCTCTTCCCCTCCCCGCCCCAAAAAAAGGCAGTGTTTCTATTTCCCTCATACATTCTCATTGTTAGGATAATTCACAATGTAGTTATTTCTCTAACTAAACTCATCACTCTTTGTGGTGAGGTTCATGAGGTAGGCTGTAACCTCCAGCCCTCCTCTCTTTTGTCTCTGAAAATTATTGAGAAATGTCTTTCATTTTTCTTAAAACCCATAGATGAGTGAGACCATTCTGCATATCTCTCTCTCTCTCTCTGACTTATTTCACTCAGCATAATAGATTCCATGTACATCCACGTATAGGAAAATTTCATGACTTCATCTCTCCTGACAGCTGCATAATATCCCATTGTGTATATGTGCCACAGTTTCTTTAGCCATTCATCTATTGAAGGGCATCTTGGCTGTTTCCAGAATCTTGCTATGGTAAATAGTGCTGCAATAAATATAGGTGTAAGGAAGGGATTTTAATATTGTATTTTTGTGTTCCTAGGGTATATTCCTAGGAGTGGTATAGCTGGCTCATATACAAGCTCAATTTCCAGTTTTTGGAAGAATCTCCATATCGCTCTCTAGAAAGGTTGAACTAGTCGGCATTTCCAGCAGCAGTGAATAAGAGTTCCTTTTTCTCCACATCCCCGCCAACACTGCTCATTCTTATTCTTTGTGATGTGTGCCAATCACTGTGGTGTGAGGTGGTACCTCATAGTTGTTTTGATTTGCATCTCCCTGATGATTAGTGATATGGAGCATTTTTTTCATGTGCCTATTGGCCATTTGTATTTCTTCTTTATCAAAGTGTCTGTCCATTTCTTCTCCCCATTTTTTAATGGGATTAGTTTTTTTTTTTTTCATGTAGAGTTCTGTCAGTGTCCTGTATATTTTCGATATTAGCCCCTTATCTCATGGGTATTGGGTGAATAGTTTCTCCCACTCAGTGGGGGGCTCTTGTATCCTGGGCACTATTTTCTTTGAGGTGCAGAAGCTTCTCAGTTTAATATATTCCCATCTGTTAATCTCTGCTTTCACTTACTTGGAGAGTGCAGTGTCCTCCTTGAAGATGCCTTTAGTCTCAATGTCCTGGAGTGTTTTACTTACGTGTTGTTCTATATACCTTATGGTATCAGGTCTGATATCGAGGTCTTTAATCCATTTGGATTTTACCTTCATACATGATGTTAGCTGGGGGTTTAAGTTAGCTTTTTTGCAAGTAGAGAGCCAGTTGTGCCAACACCACTTGTTGAAGAGGCTTTCTTTGTTCCATTTAGGATTTCTTACTCCTTTACCAAAGATTAGGTGATTGTATGTCTGGGGAATATTCTCTGAGTACTCAAGTCTATTCCACTGATCTGAAGGTCTGTCTTTATTCCAATACCATGCTTTTTTTATAATTACTGCTTTGTAATACAGTTTAAAGTAGGGGAAAGTAATGCCTCCGATATTCTTTTTCCCAATAAATGCTTTAGTCATTCTAGGGTGTTTATTGTTTCAAATGAATTTCAAAAGTGCCTGATCCATTTCTTTGAAGAATGTCATGGGTATCTTTTGAGCAGGGGTCTCAAACTTGTGGCCTGCGGGCTGTTTGCAGCCCTCTGTACAACATTTTGTGGCCCTGCCCTAGAGGAATCTTTTTTTGTTTTGTTCTGTTTTAGTTGTGTGGGTCACACCCCCCAATGTTCAGGACTTACTACTGACTTTGCAGTCAAGGATTACCCCGACTTTGCCTCCTGTGGCCCCGAATTAAATTGATTCTGAGACCCCTGCTTTAGAGGGATTGCATTAAATCTGTACAATGCTTGGGGACTATTGCCATTTTAATGATGTTAATCATGCCAATTCATGAGCAGGGTATGTGTTTCATTTCTGTATGTCCTCTCTTATTTGTTGGAGGAGAGTTTTATAGTTTTCTTTGTATAGTTCCTTCACATTTTTCGTCAAGTTGACTCCAAGATATTTGAGTTTGGCATTAGTGTGGCACTAATGTGAATGGGGTTGTTTTCTTAATGTCCATTTCTTCATTGTTATTATTGGTGTATAGGAAAGCCATTGATTTCTGTGTGTTAATTTTGCAGCCTGCCACCTTGCTATATGAATCTATTGTTTCTAGAAGTTTTTTGGTAGAGTCTTTAGGGTTTTCTAAGTAGAATATCATGTTATCTGCAAACAGTGAGAGCTTGACTTCTTCCTTTCCTATCTGGATTCCCTTGATATCTTTTACTTGCCTGATTGCTATAGCAAGGACTTCCAGTGCTGCGTTGAGTAGGAGAGATGAGAAAGGACAGCCTGGCCTTGTACCAGAATTAAGAGGTACGACTTTTAGTTTTCGTCCATTGAGAATAATATTTGCCTCTGGCTTGTGGTAGATGGCCTTAACTATATTGAGAAAGGTTCCTTTCATTCCCATCTTGCTGAGAGCTTTGATCAAGAATGGGTGTTGGACCTTATCAAATGCTTCCTTTGCGTCTATTGATATGATCATGTGATTTTTATTTTTCTTGTTGTTGATGTTGTGTATTATGTTGATAGATTTATGGATGTTAAACCATCCTTGCATTCCTGGGATGAAACCTACTTGATCATAATGAATGATCTTCTTGATGAGGCATTGAATCCTATTTGCCAGAATTTTGTTGAGGATCTTTGCATCAGTATTCATTGGTGTGTAATTTTCATTTTTGGTAGCATCTCTGTCTAGTTTAGGTATCAAGGTGATGTTGGCTTCATAAAAGCTATTTGGAAGTGTTCCCGTTTTTTCGATTTCATGAAAGAGTCTTGCCAGGATTGGTAGTAGTTCCTCTTGAAAGGTTTGAAAGAATTCATTAGAAAATTCATCTGGGCCTGGGCTTTTGTTTTGGGGCAGACATTTGATTACCGTTTTAATTTCATCAATAGTTATTGGGGTGTTTAGATATGCTACATCCTCTTTATTTAACCGTGGAAGGTTATATAAGAGTCCAAGAATTTATCCATTTCTTCCAGGTTCTTATTTTTGTGGCATAGTTTCTCAAAGTAGTTTCTGATTACCCTTTGAATCTCTGCAATATCGGTAGTCATCTCCCCATTTTTATTTCTAATACAAGTTATCAAGTTTCTCTCTCTTTATTTGTTAGTTTTGCTAATGCTCTATCAATCTAGTTTATTTTTTTCAAAGAACCAAGTTCTGCTTTGATTGATCTTTCTGATTGTTTTTTGGGTTTCTACATCATTGATTTCTGCTTTCAGCTTTGTTATTTCCTCTGTCTCCCTATATTTGGGTCCTTTTGTTGAGCACTTTCTAATTCTATGAGCTGTGTCATTAAGCTATTCAGGTAGGCCATTCTTCCTTCCTGATGTGTTCTTGCAAAGATATAAATTTTCTTCTCAGGACCACTTTTGCTGTGTCCCATAGGTTCTGATAGTTTGTGTTTTTATTATCATTTGTTTTCAGGAATGTTTTGATTTCCTCTTTCATTTCATCTCGGACCCACTGGTTATTTAGTATGAGGCTGTTTAACTTTCAGGTGTTAAAACTTTTCTTCTGTGTTCCTTTGGAATTTAAATATAATTTCAGAGCCTGTAGTCAGCAAAGGTAGCCTGCAAAATTTCTATCCTCTTGATATTATGAAGGTATGTTTTATGTGCCAGCATGTAGTCTATCCTGGAGAATGTCCCATGTACATTAAAGAAGAATGTGTATCCAGGTTTCTGGGGGGTGGAGTGTCATATATATGTATATATATGTATATATATATATATATGTATATATATATATTAGACCTCTTTCTTCCATTTCTCTTTTCAGGTCTAGTATATTCTTGTTGGGTTTCAGTCTGGTTGACCTATCAAGTGTTGACAAAGCCGTGTTAGGATCCCCCACTATTATTATGTTGTTATTGATATTATTTTTCAGATTTGTCAACAATTGTATTAAATAATTTTCTGGCCCCTAATTCGGTGCATAAATGTTTAGGAGAGTGATTTCTTCCTGCTTTACATACCCCTTGATTAATACAAAACATCCATGTTTGTCCCTTACAACTTTCCTGAGTATAAAGTTTGCATCATCTGATATTTGTATGGCCACTCCAGCTTTTTTATGGGTGTTGTTTGCTTGGATGATTTTCCTCCAGCCTTTTATTTTGAGTCTATGTTTGTTCTGACTATTCAGGTGCATTTCTTGTAGGCAGCAGAAGGTTGGATTGAGTTTTTTGATCCATTTAGCTACTCTATTCTCTTAACTGGTGCATTTATTCCATTGACATTGAGAGAAAGAATTGTCATGGGATTTAGTGCCATCTTTATATTGAAATTTGGTGTGTTTGTTGGTCAGTCTTGTCTTAAAGTAGGTCTTTCAGTTTTTCTTTTAAGAATGGTTTTGAGTTTGTAAAGTTTCTGAGCTGTTGTTTGTCTGTGAAACTATGTATTCTTCCATCAAACCTGATAGTGAGTTTTGCTGGGTGCAGTATTCTAGGCAAGCATTTATTTCATTGAGTTTTGTCGCTATGTTCCACCATTGCTTTCTGGCCTTGAGTTTTTCTGGTAACAGGTCTGCTGTAAATCTCAAGGATGTTCCCTTGAATGTAATTTCTCTTTTTGATCTTGCTGCTTTCAGAATTCTGTCTCTATCTGTGGGATTAGTCATTGTGACTAGGATGTGTCATGGGGTGTTTTTTTCTAGGGTCTCTTTTAGTTGTTACTCTTCGGGCAAACAGGATTTGATCATATGTATTCTTTAGCTCTGGTAGTTTCTCTTTAATTATGTCTTGACTGTTGATTCTTCTTGGAGATTTTCTTCCTGGGTCTCTGGGACTCCAATGATTCTTAAGTTGATTCTGTTGAGCTTATCATAGACTTCTATTTTCATCTGTTCCCATTCTTTGAGTATTTTTTCCATTGTCTGTTCATTTGCTTTAAGGTTTTTTTTTTCCAATCTCTCCCACTGTATGAAGTTGTTATGTATTTCATCTTCCACAACACTAATTCTATTCTCAGCTTCTGTTACCCTGATGGAGAGGTTATCCATTTTGTCATTTAATTAGTTTACTGAGTTTTTCAGACCTGTTATTTGACCTGTTATTTCAGTTTGGAATTTTCTGGCTTCTGTCTTCATATTTTCTTAGTTCTTATTAGTGTTCTGTTCAACTCAATTCATGGTTTCTTTGAGTTCTGTGAGCATCTTCCATATTTATTCTCTAAACTTCTTATCTGAGAGACTGACTAGATGGTTGGCCATTTTCCGGTCATCAAAGTTGCCATCTTCATTCTCTATGCCTGATGCTGGCCTGCGTTGTTTCTCCATTGTCACACTTGTATTGTGGGTTTTTCTATGTGGTGTGTTGATATTCATTGGCTAAATGATGTGCTTGGCCACGCATCTCTGGCTCCACCCTTTCTGGTCAGGTGACTCACCTCCAAGGAAGGTGTGCCTTCCGTGGATGAAGACACACACAGGATCAAATCTTAGGCCTGAACATGCAGCAGAGAAGAGAGTCCAAAGAGAAATGCTGGGCTTCAGAGATCCAGCACAGTTTCTTTTTTTTTTTAACATAATTTTTATTTTATCATAGTGGCTTACATATTGTTGACAATAATATTTTAGGTACATATTTACATAAAATCAGGGGGGATTCCCATCACCGGTTTGTCTTCCCTACTCCTCCGTTTTTGTCCTACCTCCCATATCCTCTTCCCTCACCCCCAGGGCTGCTAGAATATGTGGCCCCCTCTGTACCTATCCTATTACTTCGTAGTCTTACACCTGTTTGATCCTGATGCCTCCCTTATTTCCCCCTCTAATTGGGAGGCAGGAGTAGGTAGTTCAAGTTATGTGGTTTTGTTTGAAGAGGAGAAAAGTATTAAACTGGGGTAAAAGTCTAATACGCCGAAAATAAGCAGAATTCTTCTAGAGGCCCTCGTCATCGGTTTGAGAGACGGATTTTTTCTTCGTGTTGGAGTGCCGTTCTTTTTTTAGAAAGAGCACATGGCCGTGAAGTGAAGCGGAGCGCCCATGCTCTTTTGGAGCCTCTGGGAGAGCGAATTTAATGGACCCTTTTAGGCCCACTCCTGAGAGGTTCAGGAGACAGGACAGTAGAATAACACGGACGGGCAACATCCACAGTTTCTCACTGTTGGGAGCCACTCAATAGTCAAAATTTTAAAGATCATCAAAAAGCTGGAACTTCCTTATATACATTCCCTATATAATCTTCCTCATGACCTTGGGTGAGACTCATCTCCTTCAGGAAAGGGTCATGGCTGGCCAGTATGAGAGTCCTTTTAGCAGACAGATTAAAGTATTAAACAGAAAAAAAAAATTCAGATGAACTCTAGGGAGAATACAGACCTTAGAGAGAGAAAAGATAAGATAGTCAAAAGATATTTTTAGAGACTAGCCCTGAGGAAAAAGGTCATACTGTGAAGACATAGAACCATAGAAAGAAAAAAAAAAAGCCAAAGGATAATAATATCAGCATATTTTTATGACTGAAGAAAATTCAGATCTTTGAGAAGCTTCTGTGATTTATGTATGCCTTGTTCCTCCTTCCTCTATCATTTTTAGTCTAATATTTATTTTGGCACCATGATTTACAAAGTTTTTTATGATAAGGTTTAGACATATAATATCCCCACCTCCAATCCCACCACCCTGTGACCACAACCTTTCATTTATAACTCCAGGTTCCTTTTCACCCCAACCCAAATACTTGACGGTTGCATTATTTAACATTTATTTATTATAGTTTAGGTTCTATGGATTTAGTGTTGTTGAGTCTTGTGATTTAGATATATAAAGGTCTTGCCCTGAAAATATTAAATGAAGGTATTATAACTATTATTTCTTCCTCAGCTGAGCATAGTTTCAGGAATTAAAATTAGACTTTTCCTTGTAGAAAACCATTGAGAGGAAATGTTGTTTCTTGATTTTATCAATTGATTCAAATGTTTGAGCAGAGAGATAGTATAGCATGTTGGGTACTTGTCTTGCAGGCAGCTGACCCAGGTTTAATCCCAAGTACAGCATTCAATTCCCCTGAGGCCTGCCAAGAGTAGTTAAGTATAGAACCAGGAATAAATACTAAACACTGTCAAGTGTTGGAACAAAACAAATTTTGAAAAACTGAAGATGTTTTTAATTAATATAATTAAATGGAAAACGTGTTCCCAGGGACCAGAAATGCATTGCTTTTATTCTAGTACAATATTACACACCATTTAGTTTGTATCTGCTGTGTATCTTGTTTCAGTCATTTTAGTTAGCATCCAGATTCAGAACTCACACCACTTGGCGTCACTTTGCTCAGTAGCACAGAAACCAGAGTTTGCCTGTTGGGAAATGTCCAGCATGCTTGTGAGAATTCCTACAGCATCCCAGGGATGAAACTGATATGAGGCTGAGAAAGGAAAGGACAGGACAGTTCCTAGAGTAAAATCAGCCCAGTGGCCAATTGGAACTCTGTCCCACATTTCCCATTAGGCTAGGGATGTCAGGAATCGAACCCAGGTGGGCACAGGCAAGGTGAATGCCCTAGCTCTGTGCTATTGCTTTGGACCCATTCCTGTCTTCTAAGTTTCTATTCCAGATAAAAGCTTAAGTGCAAAAAAAATACAAGTATGGGTTAGCATGACTTAGAGCCTAAAATAACTCAGAAACAAGTTTAATATTGTAACATAGACAGTTTTGGGTGTCCACAAAAGGACAGTCCCAGTTACATGAGTCAATATGGCTTCCTAAAAGGTATTGATAGTCTTCCCAATACTAGCAAATCAGGTTTTGTTTCACTCCTAATAACATGATTGATGTATAAATTGTGTCAGGTTTGTTCCCCAAATGAAATTAACTGAAGATTAAATTTTTATGCAGTGAAATCACAGTGTCTAAAAGGGGGAAAAAGGAAGAGAAAGAGAAAAAAAATGTCTACCATAGAGGCTGTGGAGGAGGGACATTATTGGCAGGAAATGTGCAGTGGTGAAGTGATGGGTGTTGGACATTGTATGACTAAACTCAATCATGAGCCACTTTTAACTATCTCACAGTGATTCCATTAAATTTTTTATTTAGTGCTCATTTCGGCAGCACATATACTAAAATCAGAACGAATCAGAGAAGATTAGCATGGCCCCTGCGCAAGGATGGCACGCAAATTCGTGAAGTGTTCCATATTTAAAATTTTTTTACTTAAAAATGTTGATGCAGTAAGAATTAATTTTTTCTTAAGTCACAGAAAACTTTATTGGTGACAATTCTTTAACTACTATGGTTTTGCCAAATGTTTCTAAAACCCCAAATACCTTTTCAAATTTTAGCTTCCACCTTCCTTAGTAATAAGTCATCAAAAAAAAAACACAAGAAGAATGTGGAAAATTATTTTAAAAAATAGTCTTTAGAGAACAAAGTTTGTTGTTTCACTAATCTTCATAATGATGAAAGAGAATTTGGTGAAGTTAAACAGAGCTTTGAAAAGCCTAAGAGTTTAATGTCATCTGTGGAGCCTGTGTATAGAATAAAGTTCCATTTTTCTGTTTAGAGTATATTTTTCTTTATGATTTATGCAAAAATATAATCAATTTTAAATGAAATTTTAAGTTGAAAATTTGCGCAAGAAATTTTATTCCTCTTCTTTAGCCTCTTTTTAAAAGTATAGGCTCTCAAAATCCAGAATTGAGCATAGTTTTTGAGCTAACATGATTTAAAACAGTTTTAACCAAAAAAGTACTTATATTTTACTTCTTTTTGAGAGTCCTATTTATGCAAAACACACAAACACACACACACACACACACACACCAAGAACTAAGTTTGCGTAAAATTTGAAACAAAAGCTCAGCCTGAGGTTGTTCAATCTTCTTTGAACTTCTGCTTGAAATTTTTCTGTGTAGTATTCTCTATGGATCTGACATCTTATGAAAGGCCAATCTATTATAAAATTTATTTCAAAAACCTCCCTTGTCATATAATACAAAGAAGATTATAAGTTGAAATGCTGATTTCTTGCCTGCCTCCCTTATCTAGCATTTATCGGGCACCATGAGCTATTTGCAAGGTATTACAGTGGTACATAGTCATTCTAATTCAATTTTCACAACCTGAGGTAGCAAATGTTGTCCATCTTACAGAGGAAAGAGAAAATGTGCCTTCCTGAAGATATTTTATTCTAAACTTGAATTACTTTCTAATTCCTATTAACAGTCAGCAATAAAGGCCCTCTTGAATCCTACTTAACGCTGAATGTAAAGAAAGTATATTTTTCTATGTGATTAGATTTTAAGACTCTACCCAACAGGTCTTCTTACCTCTTCAACAACCTTTCCACATCTTTTCTCTGAATGCCTGCCATTCCAAAGTTAGAAATAAATAAATGTCTTAAATCAAAATATAGAAATGAAAATATTGTGTCATCACTAAAGCTTTTATAGCTTATTTTTTATAAGCTATAAAATTTTATAGCTTACTTTTGGGATTGGAACAAAAACACAGTAGGTAGGGCATTTGCCTTTCATGTTGTTAACCTGGGTTCAACTCACAGCATCGTACTAGAGGCCCCAAAGCCTGCAAGATGTGATCTATGACTGTAGATCCAAGGGTAACAGCTGAGAACCGCTGGGTATGGCCCAAAATCAAAACGAAATTTTATAATTTATTTTTACATTCATTCATTTTGGTTTAGGGACCATATCTGGTAGTGCTCAAGTCTTGCTCCTGGCTTAGGACTCAGGAATTACTCTTTTTTTTTTCTTTTTTTTTTATTGTAAGAATTTATTCAAGAGACTAAATTGATTAACATATTGAGGTAAACTGACATAACATAATATAGTAACATAACATAACGTATAATATAATTAATATAATATAATAATACATGTAAGTCAAAGAACATTTCTAAATAAAACACAATTTTTTTTATCATAATGACTTACATATCTTTCACAGTAGTATTTTAGGTACATATTAACATTGAATCAGGGGAATATCCATCACCCCCAGTGTTGTCCTCCCTTCATCTCTGTTCCCAAGCTTATATCCCTTTCTCCCTCCTTTACCCCCCAGAATGCTAGTTTAAATAAAAGCATATATGTTAACACTAATGTAAACCTTTTTTTTTTTGAAGTTCCAAATATTTTTACTAGTGGTTTCTTAAAGGTTTAGAGTCAAAGGAGCACTGCATAAACAATGTTCGAGTGGCAATTATAGTTTGCATGGGCCCACCAAAGTATGGGGGTCATGGAAAGGAAAAACTTTTGGCCTAAGTACAAGGAGACCTTACCCCTGAAGTTTCCTGACATAAGACAATTTCTAGGCTCCAGGCAAATCCAGGTCCAATCCTGGTCATTGTCTGTAGTGCCCAAACAGTTATATTTTTCACAGTCTCTGTTGTTGGTATCCTGTTTCTGTACTGAAGGTCCTGGAATCTGTATATCCTACATTGAAGTCAGGATGGTGTGGAGCAGCATCTAATTTCAACTCACAATTGAAGGGCAATGCAGAAAGCCCTGTCCAGTATGCAGGTCATTGTTGTTGTTTAAATCTTCTCGGTGTTAAGGGAAGACTCTTTTGAGTAAATCGATGTCAGAGCAGCAGTAGGGTCTTCCCTGGTAGAGAATTTGCTTCCAGGTGATGTCATAGACAACTTTGGATGTTTCATAGATGGCTTCCCTGGTTCAGGGGTGACTGGAAAATGCCCAAACCTCTGAGGCCTGTGCCAGGTCATCATGTCAATGTTCAGGGTGTAAGGTTCCATTGCACCACTAGATTTGTGTGTTCCTATCTCTATTAGATAAGAACTTATTTGTATGTACAGTATTTTCCATTTTAATGTGCCCATGCAAACAAGGAATAATGCCACCTGGCGTTTATCAGCACATAAGGGGGCCACAGGAACAAGTCCAACAATCCCCGTGACCTGGTTCAAACATAAGCATTAAACTGAGGCACTCTTTCACCAACATTCCTTATTAAACAGTTCACAAAGAGAAAAAAAGATAAAAAGTGGGGAAAACAAACAATCTAATTAAGACAGTGGACACAATTGTCACCGTTTAAGAAAATTTGTGTGTTCCCATCTCTATAAGAACGTGTTTGTATATAATTTCCCATTTTACTCTTGATGATACTTATGAGGGACCTGTTGAGGTGCTGGTGATTAAACCTTAATGTGTATAAGATAACACATTACCCACTGTAGTAACTCTCCAATCCCTATAGCTTATTTTTATAGCATAATATGTTATTGTATATTTTTCATAAAGTAAGTTTATAAAAGGTGATAATGCAGATGACAGAATCTCTAGATTTGTATATTGGGCATAGATGCTCTGTAAATGGGACAATCAAAACATCTGCATTGATTATGATAGTTAACCTGTTTGCTCTCCTGCCTTCTACCAGTCTGTGAGCATTGAAATCAAACACTATGAGTAAGAAATATTTGAGAACTAGAGCAATAGAAAAGCTGGTAGGGCATTTGCCTGCCATGTAGCCAACCAGGTTCTATCTCTGGCATCCCATATGGTCCCCTGAGCACTGCCAGGAGTGATTCCTGAGCACAGAGCCAAGAGTACCCCATGAGCACTGCTGGGTGTGGCCCAAAACCAAAAAAAATTTTTTTGAGTGGAATGTTCGTTATAGTACAGCAGTTAGTGGTACTTTTCTTGCATCAGAATGATCAGGGTTTTATCCCATGTACCCCCAAAAGACTCCCTGAGCTTTACCAGGAGTAATTCCTGTGTACAGAGCCAGAAGTAAACTCTGAGTACAGCTGGATCTGGCCACAAAACAAAACAAAACAAAACAAATTAACAAACCCAAAAGAAATATACGGAGGTGTTAGATTTCCTGTGCTGGTAATTACAGATCTGATTATATAACTTAATAACTTTCTGGCCATTGATTAAAACTTTCTTCTTGTGCTTTAATTTCCCCATGTTCAAAAGTCCCTATCTCAGGATTGTTCGGAAGATTGATTTACAAGGATTCACAACTAGGAAGTACTTACAACAATGCCTGTATATTGGTAATGCTATTTTAGTAGTCGCCTTTATTATCTTCAGAAGATGATGCGATGCATGTTATCTCTTTGAAAACTGTTTGATTTAATTAAGTTACTCATGTACTAAATAAAATATTTTTAAAAGACCTGGTTTGAAGGTCACAAAGATATTTTTTTGTTAAAGAACCACTCATTTGGGGAAGGTTTGCTGGGAGAAAAAGAAGTGGAGTGTGAAGCTGACTAGATGTGATATAAGAACAGTGGTAGAGAGGCCAGAGAAATAATTCAGAGATTAAGGCAATTTTCTTATATGTGGTCAGCATAGGCAGGACCACATGGTCTCCTGAGTACTGCCGGATATGAGCTTGGAGGTCTCACAGCTTCACAAAGAAGGGAGTGGGTAACTTTTTGGGGGGGTGTCATTCAGGGGTTACCCCAGGTTCTGCACTCATAAATCACTCCTGGTAGGCTGGGGGACCATATGGGAAGCCAGAGATCAAACCTGTGTCAGCTGCATGCAAGGCAAACACCCTACCCAATGTGCTATCACTCTGGCTCCAAAACTAATGTTACCGCTTCTTACCTGTGTTTGTTTTTTGATTTGGGGCCATACCCCGATCTTGGCTTTGTCCTCAGAAATAACTCCTGGAGGGTTTGGGGAACCATATGGGACCCCAGTATTGGAACCCAAGTCAGCTGCATGCAAGGCACATGCCCACCCCACTGTGCTACCACTCTATCCCCTAGGTTTCGATGATCTTGAGTGTGGCTAATCCCAGCTAAAGACAAAAATATGAACAAAAATATTGAAACCATTTTACCTAAACTACAAAGCAAAAAATGTGAGGGAAAATGAAATACATAGAAAGTTGTATAAAAAGCGTAAAGCAGTAAATGGTTTTAAAAATAAAATAAACTGGGGCCGGGCGGTGGCGCTGGAGGTAAGGTGCCTGCCTTGCCTGCGCTAACCTAGGACGGACCGCGGTTCGATCCCCCGGCGTCCCATATGGTCCCCCAAGAAGCCAGGAGCAACTTCTGAGCGCATAGCCAGGAGTAACCCCTGAGCGTCACAGGGTGTGGCCCAAAAACCAAAAAAAAAAATAAAATAAAATAAACTATTGGAATATAGCTTTATATAATTGATTTCCAATCATGTGTTATAAGGCACTTGAGTTATATAGTAATATAAATATATAAGCATATATATTTGTGGTTTTATACATTGGTAGTTCCTTTCTGGACTACTTGAATGTTTTACAGGAATTAATAGTTTACCACTTTCCTTAGATCTTTTTTCACTATTATTGGAATGTAGCCTCCTTGATTTTAACAAAAAAGAAAAAGTGTTTTCTAACTCCCTCTAAATAGTGACTTTTTGAAAACCACAGTATAGTACTGGAAAGCTTATGAAATCTTTTGTTCCTTTTTATTATTTACGCTATTGCTTTTCGTTAGTACTTGGATTGCTGATCTGTGTGGGTAATTAAATCTGTGTGGCAAAAAAAACTTTTTGATAAAAATTGTATCTTGACTTTGGTTTTTCATTTTCTGTTGTGATTCTGTCCTTTCTAGCTTTCTGATCTATAATTTCTAAGTATTCTTACATACCCAAAATCAAGTTTCTAATTCCAAATAGCTTTTTAAAGATCTATACCCCAGGGCCAGAGTGATAGCACAGCTGTAGGGTGTTTGCCTTGCACATGGCAGACCCAGGTTTGAATCCCTTCTCCCATACGGTCCCTCAGCCTGCCAAAAGTGATTTCTGAGCTCAGTGTCCTGGGGTGGCAGCCCAGGCTAGCCAGACTAGGTGGGTGTCCGGTGGTCCCTTCTGTATGGGGTCCCAAGCTTTCCCCGCCCTTCCCCCAGTGAAGAGGTGGGGAGGGCACAGGGAGGAGGGCCGGTAGATCCTGGCTTCTGGTTCTCTACCGAATTCTTTCTCTGATCTGGAGGCTAGATCTAGCCAGCATGGGGTCTGGGGAGACCCCGGGTCGAACGCTTTCTCCCTAGCTTGGGCATGCTGGGAACCTTGGTAGGCCCCAGCCGTCCCCTCTCCTGCCCCCCGGCCTTCAGGCCTTCCTGGGGCGGCAGCCCAGGCAGCCAGAAAAGGTGGGTTCAAATTGAGGGTGCTTAGAGCTGCTCATTTTTACTAAGGCAGTCTCTGGCAATTTCTTACCAGTCCACATGTTCAAAACCGCATCGCCCCCACACGCACGGTATATATTTATAGTATATCGTATCCTTAAGTTATGTTTTGTGTATGTAGAATGTCCATCTGGTATTCTGCCCTTTTGCACACCCCTGTAAAACTCATTTTAACTCCTTAACTCTATCACTCCCAACCATCAGTACACCCTATTTACCCTTTGTAACTAAAGTACTGCACCGTCCTAATCACACACCAAAGTGGTGCACTGAATTTAACAACCCCCAACTATTTTAAAAGACTTAAAATGGACATGTATGGCTTTTGAATATTTTATGTCTATTTTCTTTGACAGCTATAACTCTTACTAAATATTCTCTTATACAGTGAAGATTTTCCCCACTTTTATTCTTTTCTTCTCTCTGTGATCTGTTCAATAAGGAATATTCCGTGAAGGAATCCCTCAGTGTAATGCTTATATTTAACCATGTCATGGGGATTTTTGGACTTGTTCTTGCAGCCCCTAATGGGCCTATAATGCCATGTGGCATTGTTCCTTGTTTGCATAGGCACATTAAAATGGGAAAATACTATACATACAAATAAGTTCTTATCTAATAGAGTTAGAAACACAGAAATCTTGTAGAGCAATGGGTCCTTACACCCTGAATATTGACATAATGACCTGGCACAGGCCTCAGAAGAATGGGCATTCTCCATTCACCCCTGAACCAGGGAAGCTAACTACGAAACAATCAAGGTCATTTATAACATCATCTGGAAGCAATCTTCTACCAAGGAAGACCCTACCGCTGCTCTGACATTGACCTGCTCAAAAGAGACTTCCCTCAACACTAAGAAGACTTGACAACAACGACCTGTTTACAGGACAGGGCTCTCTGCATTGCCCTTTTATTGTGGGGGGAAACTAGAGGACGCTCTATACCATCCTGACTTCATTTTAGGATATGCAGATTTCAGGATCTTTAATACAGAAACATGATACCAACAACAGAGACTGTGTGAAAAATAAAAGTGTAATGGCACTACAGCCAATGACTTGGATTGGACAAACTAGTTTGCCTGGAGCCTAGAGTTGGTCTTATGCCAGGAAATTTCAGGGGTAGGGCCTCCTTGTATTTAGGCCAAGGCTTTTCCTTTCCATGTCCCTCATATTTTAGTGGGCCTATGCAAACAATAATTGCCACTCTAACACCATTTTTACTGTGCTCCTTTGACTCTAATCCCTAAGAAAAACAACCCACTTAAACTTTTGAGGTTAACTTAAACTAATATGCATGTGCATGAAAATGTAAAAAAGTACTTTGACTTCAATGTTTAAGGAGTTACATAAGTTTTATGGCTTTAGATTACTTTGTGTGCTGCTAAGAATTATTATTTATTACAATCTGGGGACTTGTGGAACAAAGTAATTGTACAAGGATTCTGTTTTATTTTTCTTAATGTTCTTTGGCTGAAAGTTCAAAGTTCGGATATCAGCAAGGGGATTTCTGAGAATTCTGTTTAAGGGTTATTGTCCTTCCTCTGTAACTTTACCTTGTCCTCTTTCTTTGCATCTTTGTTCTCATAATTAAAAATAAATTTATTATAAACAAAAGAGTAACCCCTGAGTGCCAGTGGGTGTGGTCCAAAATCAAACAAAACAAAACAAAATCTGTATTCTATAGCCCTTGAGATGTATTTGGGAATATTTCCTTAAATATATATGTATACATTTATATCTTTAATGTCTGTCTTTCAATAAAATTTCCTTTAGCTTTACTAATTCTTTTATCCAATACTCCAAACAGTTATTTTTAAAGGAACTTTTATACAATTATATATTTTATTGACAAGAGGATTATTTAGCTCTACCAATATTTGTACCAGAATATCATTAGCCAGTGTTTACTAGCCTTTGCCAAGTTAAATGCTTTAAAAAAAAACAGCATAATTTAGGTAATATAAGAGCTTAAGAGATGAAAGACATCTGTTTCTAAACAGAGAATTAGGAGGCTCTGAAAAGAGAGAAAATAAATGGAACAATGAGGAAATTGAAGTTATTATAGTTTTGTGTATAGAGAAGAAAAGAGGGGATCAGGACACACAATATACAATAGTAAGAACTGGAAATGAACTTAAACAGGACTTATTTTCATAGGAAAACAGTAGCTTGTAGTTCCTCAGATATTTTTATAAGGTGAGAGAAGATGAATAGAAGTTAAATTTGAATTTAATCTAACTATGGTTATAAAGAAGTGCAAGATGGTTAAGAGATGAAGATAGGATGAGTTCAGTATGGGTTTAGTTCTACAGGCTTCTGATGGCATATTATTCAGTGAGATCAGAATCTGTTAGAAAGGAAGAAATTAGAATATAAGACTATGATGATGATAATGCTGATGGACTAAATTTTGGACAAAAACTTCCAAACCTAGAAGACATTCATGAGGAAAACTTGATAGGCATTTAGATCTGAAGTTCAGAAGAGGGATTAGGATGAATATCATTGTTAGTAGTTATGACTTAAGTATAGTAAAGCCTTTGAAAGTGAGTGTGAGAAAATATGTGTTAAGAAGTCAAAGAACAGAACCTGTAAAATGTCAATGTTTTGAAACAAGAGGTTGGCAGTTAAATGCACCATAGAGAATGAAGAGATGACAGAGGGGAAATGGACATGTATAATGTCACAGAAGGCACAAAAATTGCAGCAGACTCTAAGGGGAGGATGTTGTCAGTTGTGTAGAATATCACTTGAAGGTCACATAATATGAGGATGAGTGTGTTTATTGACTTGAATGACATGGGAGCCAATGAAAAGCTCTGGAAGAATTTTTTCAGTGGTGGTATTGTGGGAAGAAGTGATAGGGTTTGAGTTGACACCTGCCTCCGAGAGTCAGAGACCGCCTCCAGCAATGCAAGATACAAAAGGGAGTTTATTTGGTTAACCAAGGTCCTAGCCTCATTCAGGTAGGGGAGTCTGGCAAAGACCCCGAGTCAAATCTTCAAGAAGTTTATATAAAAATCTCAGCATTAATAGAACAATAACAATATAACCATTTCATTCTTTAGTTGTCTTAATCACTGATTTTTCTGGCTCAACTTGGTTGCCTAGGGATACTCTGATTCAAACCTGGGTCATTAAGAGATTTTCTGATTTGAACCCTGGTTGTTAGAGGGATACTTTGATTCAGACCCTGGCTGTCAAGGGTTACTCTGATTCAAACTTTGGTTGTCAAGGGAACCTTTTTCCAAGCTCACTCAACTCCTAGTTCCTTATTCCTGAAGGGCACCAACTTTGATTTTATTTCTGAGTTAATCTTTCTCTGCCTTCAGCTAGGAGTGGAAAGTACATTTTACTAGGGTTTGGACTTGTCTTAGTCTAGAGCTCCTTACCATGGATTTAAGAGGGGGTTCTTGGTTCTTAAAGAAAACAATTAGGTAGATGTGAAAAGTTAATGGGCAAATCAAAAAACAAAAACTATTAGGGTTAATAACTCAGAATGAATACAATAGCTGCAAAATATCTAAGAATAGAAGGATTTCTGTAACAGAAAATATTTAAATTTGCTTAAATGCAAATGGGAATCTCATGTTTGAGAAGTAGCGAAGAACATGGAAGAGATGAATTAGTATGAAAATTGCTGACCTAATTAGTTCATATAAAAATATGGAAGGTGAAATATAACTCCACAGATAACATTGTGAATATTTACATGAGCAAAGAGGGCCATAGGTGTAAGTGCAGAAGAGAAAAATTAGAAAATAATAGCAAAATGTAGTTATATTGAAAGGAAGAGTTAATTTGTGGGAGTATAGTGCTCTTAAAATAGTCACTGGAGAAAGGACACTAGTCTCCCCTCCTAATCTTGGGTTAGCTGAGAATGAGCATCCTAAGGGAAGGGCATTCTTGAGAGAATGGGTCAGTTTTATCTGTCCATAGGTGTTCAGAGGAAAGGCAGGCATGAGATTAGGGTCCATGTTGGGTATATGGAAAGTGTTCCAGCTGATTTGGAAAGGGGAAGGAGATTAAAGAGTGAAAGCATAAATGGAATGAGAATACAAAAGGGCTAAAATAATTCAACCAAGGATTTGACTAGAGAAAACAAAGCAAAAACAGGGAGATAATTCTGTAGTCTCTGAAGGATTGTGGCCACAGATTGGATGGTAATTCTGTTAGGCTAGATAGTCTTTCTTTTAGAGTCTGACATACCTGTTTGCAAGTTCAAGACTCACCATCTAATGTGTGAACACTGTGTTGGATAGCAGGTAAACAGGATCTATGTTTTATATCATTATACATGCTCAGAGGGCTAGTCCCATGGTAGGATTCTGGGGACATCAGGTAGGTTTCTTCACTGGTTGCTTCTTCACATTGGGGTTTTGTTAAAAATTGTGTGTTTGTTCAAATAACAATTACTATTATTATTTGTAGGTAGGACAGAAAATAACAGATTTAGTTTTACTTTTATTATGTAAATTAAGTAAGTTAAAAAGTTGCAGTGCGATCTTATCTGTGATCCATGACTGCAAGATATGGCTCAACAATTAGCAGCTACACTATTTCCATCCAGAAGTTTTGCTTTCATCTCTACATCCACCTTAAAATTTAGGCTCTGCAATTTCTGAGTTAGGAGTGAGAAGCAAAACAGATACCCAGAAGAAATCAATAAAAGTCAAGTGCAACCATGTCAAGATTTTAAAATGCATCTGCCATTTGCTGGATACAAAGACATCGTTTGAAAACAATATACAGAGCAACCTTTTAACCCTGAGATTTCTCCTCGTATGTTTTGCTCTCCTTTCTGCTTGAGTTATTAATAACTGTTGTGATAACTTATTTGCTTGAGGCCATACCTATTCCTTTAAAGATAGTTTGTACCTTAGTGGTGGAATCTTCAAAAAAGAATTTATTCACTGTGCAAGTGGTATCATCATTCTGCTGTTCATTTGTCATTTACTTGTTCACAGCAGGCAAATGGCCCAGGTGAATTATGAGTGGTATTATTCATACTCTGGCTCTTCTGCAGTGCTTACAACGTTGCTCTTCAGAACTAATAGCTGCTATTTTGGTCTCTATTAGCTGTATTTTTTTTCTTCCCTCCAACTCCTGAACTTACTAATTAGATCACAAATACTTGCATTTTATTTCTGCTATTAGGCAAACATTTCTTTGCAGCTTAAACTTTTACATAAAAAAGTGATGCATTACCTTTATAGTAAATGAGTTGCTAAGAACCCAAGCCATGCTAGATTCATAATTTTTGTTACCTGTGGTTATTTTAAAACTTAAGGATAAATTTCCAGTGTATTAATGATCCCTTTTATACTGGATGAAGGTTATGTACAGATTGAAAAGGCAAAGATCCAGCTGTTACTTATAAGCAACACTCATAATCATGCAGGAGATCTGAATTTTCTCTTCCTCCAACTTGTATAAAACGCTACTCAGAATACAATTTACCTCTTTGTGACCTGAGGAGAACTTGGCAAAGAAAATATTTTAAACTGTTTTAGAAGTTAAGTGTTTTTTAGATATTTTAGTCAATAGCTTTATTTCTCCTTTTTAGTGATTAATAGTTCCATTTTTATAGTTCTGTTTAAACTCTGACTTAAACAATATGAGATGAAATATTTTATAGGTCATTTGTGAACAATATCATCTTTTTTTTTTCGTAATTTCACAGCATGCAGCAAATAGGTGATTTTTAACTAATTCAAAAACACTCTGGATAGGCCAGCACAATAGTACAGCAGGTAGGGCATTTGCCTTGCATGTGCCTGACCAGGATTCAATGCCTGGCATCACATTTGGTCACTTTGCAGGGACTGATTCCTGATTGGCCTTCTCCCAACAAGCACCTGAAGATTGGTTTCTTTTACTTTACACAAATTATTTCTTGAAATAATTATATCTACTCCAGTTATTCTAGGATTTAGATTTTTTTCTATTAAGAAGTTATCAGTTATTTTCCTCCCATTCCACTTACACTCAGTTGAGTTTTATTCAAACTCTTTCAAGATTGGGAAACATTCAACCCATGGGGTGTACGAGGCCCATGAAATCCTGTGGCAGATCTGGCCTAGGTACATTATGAGAGAGACAAGTGTGCTAGTCATCAGTTGCCCCGTCAGTCTGCCTAGAGAGAATGGCCCACAAATGATGATATTTGTATAGGCTGGACATCAACTGAAACAATGTTTATCATCCTTTTTTTGTAAGATGAAAGCAATTGGCAAAAGAGGATTGTTTTTAAGTCTCTCAAACTACAGTGTGGTTAATGAAAATTTTTTTCTCTTTTTGGCTTGTTTGTTTTTAGGCCACACTCAGCTGCATACAGGGGTAACTCCTGGCTCTGCATTCAGGAATCACTCCTGGCAGGCTCTGGGTATCAAATGGGATACCAGGAATAGAACCCAGGTCAACTGCATGCAAGTCCTACCCATTGCACAACTGCACCAGCCCTTAATTTTTTGTTAAACTCTAGACCTAATGATTTGAACTCTTATTGGAACTCTGATTGGAGGCCTAATCAGAAATTTTATTTTCCTCAAGCTCTGCTTTGGCATTTCACAATGCATCTGAAGGTACTTTGACTTTAAAATTGGTCTGAGTGTGTGGTTTGTATGCAAGTGTTCTTGATCAATGCAAGAATTTAAATAATCTCTTGAGCACTGAACTTGGAGTTGCCTGCTCCTTGGCACCACTGGATGTGGTGTTTGATGTTTCTCAAAGCAAAAACAAAGGATGGGGGGTTCGGTGTGATAGCGCACACACACCCAGATTCTATCTTGGGCATCCCATATGGTCCCCAAGCCTGCCAGGAGCGATTTCTGAGCACAGAGCCAGGAGTAACCTCTCAGCACCGCTAGGTGTGGCCCCCCCCCAAAAAAAAAAAAAAAAACAAAGGATAGTTTAACTACTCTCCTTCCCAAAAATAAAGGGCCAAAGAATTGATTTGTCCTCTGCTTCTATTTCAAGATTAATTCTTCAGACTTGAAATTCGAATGAATACCTTAAAATGAGTAAACTAGGTTCAAGTCATTTTATTTTTAACTGAGAAATGCAAAAGCTTTATAGAATTTACAAGTTGTGAGGCTGAGTGAATCCAACGAAGCTTAATATCAAGCAAAGCCTTTCATCACGTGCGTGCAAAGGGAGGGGGCCACACCAGAGGTAGGAGAAGGTGGTCTAAACACCAATCTAGGGTGCTACATTCTAAGTTGTTTCCAACCAGTGAGTAACAAGGTTTATACTGAGTGGTATGGGATTCGATTAATCCTACAATCCAATTAATCCCATACTGTTTCGCATTCTTGGTATTTAAAACAGACTTGTCCAGAGGAAATAGTACTCAAACTTGAACAAATACATCCTCAAATCAGGTAAACCTCATGTTACTCTCGCCTGGGGTCAGAAATGTGCTTTTCCTTGTTGTTAAAGGAACCTCTATGTGATTCTTACTCAGGTGATCCTATAGTTTATAAAGTGTGAGCAGGATAAAGTTTGCTGTCACAGCCTTGTACACAGTTTCCCCGTCAAGCAATGGCAAAGTGGCTGGAAGCCTGCTCAGGTTTGCAGATATCATCAAAAAATTAACACGAGGGCTAGAAAGATAGTACAGTGGAGATGGATCTAACTATGGTCTCTGCCAACCCTATTTCAATTCCAAGAGCCACATAGTCTCTCCACCCCTAGTATTTCCTATAATAGGCCCTGTGGATCCCCCAGTACGATGCCCACACCAAAAGTCATAAATAACTTTTTCAGATAAAACAAAATTATGACTGACTTCATGAGCATGAGGATTGAATCATCTAAAGCTTGATGTGGCAAGTTTCTAGTTCCCATGTACTAGATAAATTCACTTTTTTCCTCAAAATGTACAAGTTAAACAGGAAGTCAGGTGTGGCTTTTATCTCCATCTTGTTTTCTGAGAAAGAACAGAAAAATGCCACTGGAAAGCAAGCAGCTGGTATGAGTGCTTTATCTTCATAAAGTCTGACAACTTGATTAAGGAGGGGCTTTACTTTTTGAGGTATTTTGTGGTATTGCTACATCCATGTCTATCATTCTTGCTTTTAAGGTGAACTTAATGCAGACATACATCAGAAGAGAAGGGGAAAAGAAAGACCAAAATCTTTTACAGACTTTCCTTGTTACTAGAGTACCTCAACAACCAGAAGTGTTAGCTGAGGTTAAAAAAAAATCAAGTCGGGGCCGGCGAGGTGGCGCTAGAGGTAAGGTGTTTGCCTTGCAAGCACTAGCCAAGGAAAGATCGCGACCGCGGTTCGATCCCCTGGCGTCCCATATGGTCCCCCAAGCCAGGGGCAATTTCTGAGCTCTTAGCCAGAGTAACCCCTGAGCATCAAACAGGTGTGGCCTGAAAAACCAAATAATAATAATAATAATAATGAAATCAAGTCAAGGCCTACCAAGGGGAACATGGATGTCTGGGCAGAGATGAGGGTGGCAGTCTCTGCCTAGCATAGCTAATTTTTTGCTTAATGCACATGTTTTGAAACATCTGCAATCTATGCCCACTTGTATGAGGAGCATGCCATAATACTTAATCCTAACATGTAGTTCTGATCTTTGTCAATGTAAACATCAATGGTAATTTCTTCACTCGATGGAAGCTGAAGGGAAGATGATCAAGTTCTCTTAAGGATATAGAATAATTTTTTCCATTAGAAAAGTTTACTGACATTCTTTCTCAAACTGTAGCTTGAATAAATATCCAAATATTCCTGCCAATATTTTTAAAAATGCAGGATGTAATTTATAATTTATAATATTACTTCTATCAAAGCAAAACGAGGTAGCGGACCATAAAAATAAAGAGAATGACATTTTCTCATTGGAATTTGAATTCCGTTTGAGTGGGAAGAAAGCAGCAGGGAAAGATGCAAAATATTTGAAGATCAAGTTGTTGTCTATCCCTTCATTTCTCTGATATTTTTATTTGCTTTGGATTTCAAGTGAATGGGCACCATGGGACTGGTGCTGCTAGCCCAGAGAACTGAGGGTTCCCACAAAGATATACGTGATTCTGGTCTGAAGTGAGTGACACTGTCTTTGGGTACCCAATGTCTATTCTGTCAACTTTCAGTTCTAGCTCTGTTTTCATTGCAACTCTTGTGATTTATTCTGCTGTTGAATCTTTCCCTTCCTGTTATGCAAGGAAGCTACCAAGATTCCAAGTTGTCTGGTCCTGTAGCTTCTCACTACTCCTATCTTGGTGATGGAACAAACCCTCACCATGATTTTCAAAATCTCCAACAACCACCTCATCACTCAAAAGAAAATAATAGTTCAAGGGAAGAATCCCTGGAATTTTGGGGAGCAGTGATGATGGTGTGTGTTCCTTCCTCTGAAGCTGAACAAAGCTTTGGACAACCAGAAGCATCACAGGAAGACTAGGTTTTCTTACCAATCTGTCTACCTACCATATCTTTTTAAGTCCAGACTCTGTTGGACTCCTCCAACCTGAAGCCTGCTTCAAGCTTAATCAATGTTTCTTGTATCCTACACATTTTCCTGGATCATAGAATAGGCATTCCTATGTCCTTTCCTTTTTTGACATTCTTCCTTTCCTCTTTCCAAGTCTCTGTTCCTTTCCAGATAAGCCAGCTCTTCAGAATAACATCACAGTTTCTCCTGGCAGCACCCACTGAAATCTAGAGTTACGGGCATTTTAATGTTCTGTGACTTATCCCCAGAGCTTGTTGTATTTCCTGTGCTACTCTAATAAGTTTTGTTTATGGAAATATTTTAGGAGCTAATAGTCATTGGTTCTGGTGTTTTCCCTCTATACATGCAGAAACAAATTTTGCTGATTCTCTGCATAACTTATTTCCCCAGATGCAAGGGTTCTAAGTTTCCTTGTAGAGGCACCTTGCTTATTTAACATGCTGACAACCTGGCCGGAGGAACAACTTGACTCAGTCAAGAACCCAATCAGCCATCCAGCCTGTCACTTCTGCTTTTTCCCAGAAGGCAGTCTTCAAAGCCAGCTGCCCAGCATTTTGTCTCAGATTCTTTGGCTGCCCCTTCTTCCTTATTTTAAAGAACACGAGCTTCCAGGCCTGATTACTTTTGTCAGGTTCTTGATAGCATTCTTTCTTAACTATGCCAGAAACTACTGATGCTTAGCAAGATATGGATGCGCAGGGCACCTCAGCTTTCCTTTTAGTGAGGTTCATATTGGGTGAGATCCAAAAAAGCAAGAAGTGTGGATTTCAAATGATGGGGTTATTCACTTGAAAGAAATTCTTATATTTTTGGTGAACTGAACTTGTTAAAGGATCTAGAAGAAGTACTGACCAGGCCTGACCCTACACAATGGAATATTACACAGCAGTTAGGAAATAATAAAGTTATTAAATTTGTTTATACATACATATAGATGGAGGGTATTAGTTGACTGAAATGAGTCAGAGGTAGAAGAATAGACATAGAATGGGCTCACTCTAAAAGATAGTATGGGAATAATATCCGAGACAAAAGAGATGAGGGCCAGGAGGACCAGTCATTAGTAGGAAGTTTGTCACAAATAGTGTGGCAGTGCCGTTAGGGCGGAGAAGGGACCGCTGTGACAATGACAGTGATAGTTAAAACTTATCACTGTGGACAAGCACTGGATGCCAAAAGGAGATAAAGTGATATGTATGGTTCCCCATAACCCTTCATTAACAGTAGTGCAAACAATAGTGTCTAAAAAGAAAAAGACGGGAGAGAGAATGATATATATGTGTATGTATGTACATATACATATATATACATATATATATATATATATATATGTTGCTCTACCTCTGACTCATTTCAGTCAGCTAATCTTCTCCAGATTCATCTTTGTATAAATGAATTTCATAACTTCATCTTTTTCCTAACTGCTGTGTAGTATTCCATTGTATAGGGTCAGGCCTGTTTAGTACTTAGAGAGGAAGGCATGAGGGAAACGGGGGACTTTGATGATGGGAAATGGCCACTCGTGGAAGTGGGGTACATTATATGATGGAAACTTAATCATGAAGAACTTTTTGACCACAGTGGCTAAATAAAGCATTTAACTAAAAAAATAAGAATGAATCACCTTAAAGAGATGTGAATGTACCCCCCACTTTTAAAAATCCTGTTGTACTGTATTTTCTCAGTGAGATCCAAAATCTTTTGCTTCAAACCACTCGGAAATTATTTTATAAGCACCCACCTAGAAAAGAATCTAAAGAATCTGACGTTTTAATTGTCTGATAAAATATATTATTGAGCCGATCATGTTTCTATACTGATGCTTCCAATATAAACTTGTATTTGTCAAAGGTCTGGCTAGAATTCTAAATTTCATGGAAGGATAATTAATGTTGCAAGGCTTTTATCTCACTTGAATTAAACATTATTCTGAGATCAGTATCTGCCAGTAACAGCTAAAGTAATATCTAGAGGAATGGGACAAAGAAAGAGTGACTGTGGGTATGTTTTTAAGCTCCAATCCATTTGGATTTCAATTTCTTAGTGGAATTTATGTTAAGGCAATTTTGTCTTATAATTTCAGTTTTCTGTTTCTAGTTAACAGTGGATCTTCTTTCCATAGAAAAAGCTTCACATGTTCTTAAGTAAATATTTAACTCCATGGAATTCCTTTCTATTTATTTTAATTGGGGTGGACCACACCCAGTGCTGCTCAGTACTCACTCAGAAATTACCCCTGACCATGCTTGGGAAACTTGATATGGTTCTGGGAATCAAATTGGGTTTGGTCACATGCAAGGCAAGTGTCTTCACTCTCATCTCTCTGGCCTCCAACTTTTTGTTTTTTTAAAGTCTCAATACCTTCCTATAATTTCTCCCTGTCCATTATATATGATCAACTTACTCTACCATTACACACACACACACACACACACACACACACATATGCAACCTGGGTCAGGTCCATTCCATATCCCCAAATCCCTTACTATCTCCCTTTGCTCTGATGTCATTATTTTAAAAGATATATATTTCCTCTTTTCTTCCAAAAAGAATTTTTTCTAGGGGTTGGACAGATGGTATAATGGATAAGGTGCTTGACTGCAGATGGCCAACCAAGGTTGGATCTCCAGCATCACAGCAAAAACAAAGTTTTGTAACTATAAGATTATTTTTTGAGGGTTTGATTTTTCTTGTATTATTTTTATGTTTTCCTTCCTTTTTCCCTTTCTTTTCTTAAACTGACTTTTATAGTCTCTAGAAGATCTCCTCCCATTTTTGGCTTGTTTGAATTTTTGCCACCCTTTTTTTCTTTTCGGGTTTTTTTTTTTTCATTCTTACCTTCAAACAGAAACACATAACTTGAATCATCTTGTTCTGCCTCAGGGGGAAATAATGGAGGGCACCAAGACCAAACAGTCATATGAAATCAAGTAGAAATAAAAAATGATCCGATTTGAACACCAAATCCAAAGCCAACTACAACAGAATCAATACCCAATCCACAACAGACTAGACACAGAAGGGACCACTTATACTAGCAGCCTGGAGCGGGGGGAGCAAAGGTGGAGTATATGGAATGCATGCTGGGTACAGGAGTGAAGGGAGGACAACACTGGTGGTGGGAATGCCCCTGATTCAATGTCACTATGTACCTGAACTACTACTGTAAATGATTTGTAATCCACTTTGGTCAATATAAAAATTATTAATATAAAAATATAAAAAAGATTAAATGCTAGTGTACCATGTTGTTTATGTATAATGGCTCTTATTAGAAAATTTACAGCAAAAATTGGAACTAGAATATATATTTTAAAGAACCTCTTAAATGTCTGATATTGAAAGTTTTATGCAATTTAACCTTATTCTGTGATAAGATAGGCAAAATTTATTTTCTCAAAATGTATAAATTTAGAGAGAGGCGTAAGACTTAGTTTAATTTAGTCCCATTTGTTTATCTTTGCTTCCACTTATGTGGTCAGTGCTATTTTATCCTTAAAGATACTTTTAGCTTCAGTGTCATGGAGAATTCTTCCTCCATTTTCCACTATGTATCGTATGGTTTAGGTCTGTATCAATGTCTTTAATCCATTGGGGAAAGTGATGCCTTGTATCTTTTTTCCTGTAGAACTACTTTAGCTATTTGTGGATGTTAAATATTTCCTATGAATTTTAGAAATGTGCTATTTATTTATTTTTTGCTTGTGTGTTTTTTGTTTGGGGGCCACACCCAGCTGCAAAGAGGTTACTCCTGGCTCTGCACTCAGAAATCGCTCCTGGCAGGCTCTGGAAACCATATAGGATGCTGGGAATTGAACCCGGGCCCGTACTGGATCGGCTGCGTGCAAGGCAAATGCCCTACTGCTGTGCTCTTACTCCAGCCACAATGTTTGATCTATTGTTTAGAAAATGTCCTGGGTATTTGTATAGAGTTTGCATTAAATCTGTACAGTGCTTTGGAAAGTATTGCCATTTTAATGCTTAATTCTCCCCAATCTATAAGAAAATGTATTTCTATTTTCTAATGTCTTCTTTCAGGTCCTAAAGGAGTGTTTCAGAATTTATTTTTTACTCTTTTAAAAAATTAATTACTCAAGCACTGTGGTTACTACAAGGTTTCTCATAATATAGTTTTTATTTTCACAATTGCAATGTTGTTCATGATTGAGTTTTAGTTATGCTTCAAAGTACAACACCCTTCAACAGTGCACATTTCCCACCACCACAGTTTCACTCCCACCTTACCCCTACCTGCCTTGGGGGCAGACATTCTCTCTCATTCTCTCTCTCCCTTTCTCTCTTGCTCATGATTGCTCCCATTTGTGGGTTGTTTTTAAAATATATCATATGGTGCCTGGGCAGATACCCAAATATGGTCTCTAGGCTTATACCTAAAGATAATAGACATAGGACCAGGAAAAAGAGCCCATGGTAGAAAGCTTTCCACGAGTAGTGGAGAAATGAAGTTAGGGCAGAGAAGGGACCATATGTAGGTGAAAATGATTACTCTGAACAAAAGCTGGATGCTATAAGGTAAAAATGTGATATGTATGAGTTCACTTTAGTAACAATATTGCAAACAACATGTCTATAAAAAAAGAAAAGAGAGAAAGAGAGCGAAGAAAAATGTCTATCATAGAACAGGCAGGGGAGAGAGCAGGAAGGATGGTGGAGACACGAACGTCTACATTGGTGGCAGTAAATGTGCAGTGTTGAAAGGATAGATGTTGTACATTGTATGATTTAAAGTAATCATTAAAAACTTTATAGCCATATCATCTGGCAATTCAATTAAAGAATTTATTTTATTTTTTAACAATTCTATTGTGAACAAAGTACCTTGAGTATATGTCATGTGTATCCAACTTAGACTCTAGGTGATTAAACAGCGTCTGTCTAACCTTGAACCCTGGATCCCAGACATAGAAATGACACTGTTCCCCACAACAACTCCAGAAACCAAACCCCCTCTGGGACATCCTTAATACTTCTCTGGCATCAACATGTGCCAGTTTTATATGATATCCTAACAATGAGGAAATGGCAACAACTTGATCTAAGAGCAGGTTGTCTTACCTCACCATCTAACAATAAGACAAAATCAGATTTGTCATCCTTTGATCTGTGCAAAAGCCAAGATCGCAATCTACAGATGACTGACTGTGACAACCATGACTGGGCAGAACATATCATGGGTCCAATAAAAAAAGCCCTACTCTAGGGTTCGATCTACAATTTGTACAACAACCAAGATCTCTAATTCCAAAGGTCTTACTGAGACAGCAGCAACTGAACGGGTCTTTTGAAAACATAATGAAAGGCACTACTCCAGGCTTCATCCTAGGATCAGCCCAATGACCAAGGCCACCAACTACAGAAGATTGATCAAAACGACAGTGAAGGAACAGAACTTCTAGAACCGTAAAGAAAGACTTCTTCATAAGCTTCATTCCTTGACCTGTGCAGATACCAAATCTCTAAATACAGAGGTCTGATTTTATCACCCATGACAGAGCAAATGTCTTCCATATATCACAAAAGATCTAGAGGAGACTAAGTGAACATGCAAGGAGTCTGTAGTTATTCCCATGACAGTATACTGTGGAGAAACCCTGTATCTCTTAGTCCCAGGGAATTCCCTCTCTAATTTCCCCAATATTTACTGTGCCTATGCGGAAAAAAATAAAAAGAAACAGCACAAAATAAAATTTATTTTATTTATTTATTTATTGGTCTTTAGTTTTGTTATTGTTTTGTTGTTTTCATTTTATTTGGACTCCATTTATTTTGATTTCAGGACATGGTTATTATGCGGTGCTTGTCTTTATTGCTGTAGTGCTCATTGGATTTTTTATTTGATTTTTCTTTTTGTATTGCTGTAGTATTTCTCTTCCTTTTCCCCTTTCATCTCTCAAACTGATGTTAAGAGCCTCTAGGACTCCACCCATTTTTGGCTTGCTTGAATTTTTACCCTATTTTATCGCTTTTCTTCTCTTCAAACGAATCACATAACTTGAACATCTTGCTCTGCCTCTCAAATTGAGGGGGAAATAATGGAGGGTACCAAGACCAAACAGTTGTATGATCACTAAGTACTAATAAAAATGATCAAACTTAAACACCAAATCCAAAGCCAATGACAAAAGAATCGATACCCATTCTACAACAAGCTAGGCACAGAGGGGACCACTTATACTAGTAGCCTGGGGGGTAAAGGAGGGGGATATTGGATGCAAGCTGGGAACAGGGGTGGAAGGAGGACAACTTTGGTGATGGGAATCCCCTGATTCAATGTTAATATGTACCTAAAATATTACTGTGAAAGATATGTAATCCACTTTGGTCAAAATAAAAATTATTATTATAAAATAATAAAAATAAATAAATAAATAGAAATAATAAAAATTCTATTGTGAGGAGAAGAAGATACCTAGTAAAGAGTGTGGTGTTGGAATGCTGAATGCATAAAACCTTATCATTAGCAAACTGTATTGTAAATTGGAGCACTTAAAATAAATTATTTTTAAAAGAAAGATATCTGGATATACACATATTCTAAAATCTTTCCATCTGTGGTCCTAGTGAAAACTTTCCTATCATGCACAGAGCTGAATTATCTTTTCGAAAAGAAAACTTACATGGTAAATTGGCCTTGTACATTAGAACTGCAAAAAGAAAGAACAGACCTTACTTGACAGAACTCTGCCTTCTATAAAGTACTTCATCTTGTTGGATCACTAATTGCAGTCCATAGTCTTTGTGTTCTCAATGGTCATTCTCAAAGAGAGAACATGACATTGTTCTCATCTTGTTAAAGTATCAGTATTCAAAGGATACTAGCATTGGTGGGACTAGAATTCTATAATCTAACACTGGGATGACAACATTTTCTTAGAGATATTGACAAAGCACGAGTCAAAAGGAGTTTTGATTGAGGTTTTAAAATTCAGAATTTTTATGCTCTTCTCTACATGTAGTTGTAGAGAAGTGTTCTACCTTTGATTCCCAGGTTTCTTTTTTGGAAAATGGCTATGCAATCTTTTCCCCTAAAAAGGTTGAATTATGGATTAAATTAGATAGTGTTGATAGATTAACACATTGCCTGCCATAATTAACAGATACAGAGATTTATTTTAAATGAATATTTAATTCTATTCCTGTTTCTCCACTTGACATTGTAAGCATTACATTATGTTTACATCTTGATTGACTACCTAAGTTGTTTTAAAAACCATTTTTATAGCTAGATTAGAATGAAAGTTTTCATAGACAACAATAGGATGACCAGATTCAGGCATAAACATTCACTATGTAGCTATTACCCTAATAATCCATCAGTTTGGAAGAGATGATAAGGATAGGCTTAAAAATCACTTAACTGTATAAATAAATAAAACCTCTTTGGAATAGAATATTTGTGTTAATTTGGTTAAAGGACTATCTCTGCCTTTGAAGTACAAACATAATACAAATAATTATGCACTATCAATAATAGATAAGAAATCAGTAAATGAGCTCATGTCTGCTGTATGTAGATGAGATAATGTCTTAAAAGTGCTTAAAGCTCTTGAAATACAAACTATATTTGTCATCTCTGGCTGTCCTGATGCTGTCCCGTGGAAAATTGGACTTATCCAGCGCCCCAATGTATACTCAATGGAGTTTGGTTGGCCTAGAAAATTTTCTGGCAGAGAGATGATATTCTCCTCAGAGGGCTAGAGAAGTCCTCTTATTTATAGTCTCCAAGGAGCACTATAGTGAGTCAATCTTAGGAAGTAAAGTGCCAGTCCTGTCTGAGAAGACATCTGAAAGAAGACAAGCACAATACACGTAAAAGTTTAGGCAATTCAGATCTATGTATTATTGACAGGTATAATGCCCTTGCAGAAATAAACCCCTTTCAAATATGAAGTTTGAAATGTATAACCATGAGAATTAGTACCAGTCATAATTTTTCACAGACTAGCCATTTCTGAGCAGCATTTGAGAAATAATTCTCAAAGAAATGCAGAAGTTTCATGGCTTAATTCTCAATGGAGATATTATGTTTGTGAATACTGCCTGGTCAGGGCATTTTAGTGTTACTGTCTTGCTATCATGTTTATTTCGTTGGGTCAACTTTATTACCAATCTTACAAAAGAGTACATTTCTTTAATGTTTAATCTCACTTATAAACAAATATTTGTTTGTCCATATTACAATCAAATTGGGTCAGTTCTTCCCAAACTAGTTGCAAACATAATTAAATACCATCAAATACCAATGCATGCTAACATTCTTAGTTTTTTCTTACCTAATTAGCATTTGTAATCCTATTCCTGTTTACATAAAATTTTAAAAGGGAAAAAAATTACTTGCTCAAGACCCTTATTTACATGTCTTTACATAGGTCTTTGTTTTGATGCCTCCATAACATCTACTTCTCTCATTTCTTTCCACAATTCAGATTCAAAAGTTGAAATTCACCTTTCCCGGATCCTCCGATTTAGCTCTGATATCTATTCTCAGTTGTTGCTTCTCTCTCAGTATTGAATCAGAGATTTTTTTTTCACATTGCACCTAAAACTGCATCTTACCTATAAAAATGGGGCTGAAGTCAGGAGAGATGAAGTCATGAAATTTTCCTACACATGGATGTACACGGAATCTATTATGCTGAGTGAAATAAGTCAGAGAGAGAGAGAGAGAAAAACACAGAATGGTCTCACTCATCTATGGGTTTTAAGAAAAATGAAAGACATTCTTGCAATAATAATTTTCAGACACAAAAGAGAAAAGAGCTGGAAGTTACAGCTCACCTCAGGAAGCTCACCACAAATAGTGATGAGTTTAGTTAGAGAAATAACTACATTTTGAACTGTCCTAATAATGAGAATGTATGAGGGAAATGGAGAGCCTGTTTAGAGTACAGGCAGGGGTCGGGTGGGGAGGAGGGAAACTTGGGACATTGGTGATGGGAATGTTGCACTGGTGATGGGGGGTGTTCTTTACATGACTGAAACCCAAACACAATCATGTATGTAATCAAGGTGTTTAAATAAAATAAATAAATAAATAAAGAATTTCATATACTAAAGAAAAAAATGGGGCTGAATACATATAACCCATCAACACATAATAACATAACGCCTAAAACTTTCTTCTAACTGCTTGATATTAGGAATGAAGTAATACGTATAGGTCAAAAATATCAAGCAGGAACTTTACCAATTAATGATACTTCTACTACTTGATTTTATTCTTTGAGAAATGGGAAAAACTAGCTAAGAGAAATAAGGACAAGAGTGTTCTAAAAGTAGTAGAAGGAAATTTAAGAAAAAATTTTTAAATTTTTGGAATATTATTATATATTTTTGAGTAAAATTATTTTGTTGAACTATATGTATGTCCTGAACAGGGTATCAACTCTTCTAAATGTGTGCTTTGACAACATAGCAAGTCACCACTAAAGTATCAGTATTCAACTACACAGTCCTTTAATGAGACTTTAAACAGAAGGGGGAAAAAGTACACAGCAGAGAGAAAAGAATAATGCTCCTATTTTGTTTATTTATGAAACAAAAAGTCTTTGAGTTGCCAATATGTACCAGAAACTCAGAGCTCCCATAAACTTTATGCAGGGCTAAGTTTCTCTCTGGGATAATCTTAATCACAATGTCATTCAGAAACTTCTGGATCCTGCAAAAATAATACAGCATACCATCAATTTAACATTGAATTTACTCTTTTTATTACTTATAAGATTTTTTGTGTACATTATATAAGTCTCTTTTCAGGATTTGTGGAACATGGAAGAATCAATTAAGAGGAAAGTTTATAGCTTTGCAATCATTGATCAGGAAGGGTGAAAGGGCCCACATAATTTGAATGCACTGCTTAAGAATTAGAAAATGATCCCCAAACTAAGACAAAAGCAGGCAGCAGGAGGGAAAGAGTAAGACTTAGAGAAGATATTAATGAACTGGAAACCCAAAAAATAACCCAAAAGATTAATGAAAGCAAGAGTTGGTTCTTTGAAATAATAAGATTGATAAATCATTAGCAAGACTCATGAAATAGATAAAAAGATAACCTTATAAAACAGTATTTAAATGAAAGGGAAGATATTAAAGAGACATTCCAGAAATTCAAAGGGTTATCAGAGATTATTTTGATAATCATTTTGCTACGAAATAAGAAAACCTAGAAGAAATGAATAAATTCTTGGGCTCTTATAATCTCCCCAGTCTGGAACAAGATAACTTACACATGAATAGACATAATACTATTAAGAAAGTCAAAATGATAATTAAAAGTCTTCCCCCAAACAAAAGCACAGGGCTAGATGGGTCCACAAGTGAATATCTTCAACCTATAATCAAGATGTACTGCCAATACTTTTCAGGATCTTCCAGGAAATTAAATAAATAGAAACACTAAAAATAGTTTCTATAAAGCAAATATCACAGTGGTACCAAAAGTAGACAGAGATATCACACACTAAATATTACCAGCAAACTTCTGCCGAATAGAGATGCAAAGATTCTAAACAAAATACTAGAAAATAAAATTCAATAATTCATCAAAAAATCATGCATCATGATCAAGTAGAATTCATCTTGGGCAAGCCAGGGTAGTTTAATACATGCAAGTCAAAAAACTTAATATACTATATTAATTAAAAATCAATAGATGCATATAAAGCAGTTGACAAAGTCCAGTAACCATTCATGATAAAAACTCTCAAAAAGATGGGAATTAAAAGAACTCCCCTCAATATAGACAGAGCCATTTCCAAAAGACCAAAGTGACATTATACTCAATAAAGAAAAACTAAAAGCCTTTCTTCTAAGATATAGCACAAGATAAGATTGCCCATATTGCTACTTCTATTCAATATAGTACTGAAAATACTTGTCGTAGCAATTAAGCAATAAAAAATATCAAGGCATTGAGAAAGACAAAGACAAAGTCATGTTCTCACTGTTTTAGAATGACATTGTACTATATTTACAAAATATACAAAAAAGACTCTACAAAAAAAGCTTATAAAAACAATAGATTTTATTGTATAGTAAAGTGGCAGACTACAAAATTAATATACAGAAATCCATGAGAGTAACTCTCATTCACTGCTGGTGGGAATGTCAACTGGTCCAGCCTTTTTTTGGAAAACAAAATAGAAATTCCTCAAAAACTAGAAATTGAGCTTGTTCCCTGGCCCAACATGTCATAGTTTCAGAGTAACAAGAGAAGGACCAGACTGTCCAGACTCCCTGGAGCTTTAAAATGAGGCTGCAGGTCATCATGACCAGTAAAGCAGGATTAAAACAACGTATGTAACAATTCAGCCAGAATGTTCTAATAGCTCTCTCTGCTTTTGCACATTAGCTTTCTTTTAAGGTAAAGTACTGGAAAGGGTGGTGTGGGGTGAGAAACTCCATGCAAATTGTATATAAATTGACTGCTTTTCCCTTAATTGGGCCTCCAAGTCTCTCTGACTTTAAGACCCTTAGTGCTTAGCATTAATAATTTTTTTTTTTGGTTTTGGTTTTTCGGGCCACACCCATTTGATGCTCAGGGGCTACTCCTGGCTAAGCACTCAGAAATCGCCCCTGGCTTAGGGGGGCCATATGGGACGCCGGGGGGATTGAACCGGGGTCCTTCCTTGGCTAGTGCTTGCAAGGCAGACACCTTACCTCTAGCGCCACCTTGCCGGCCCCAGCATTAATAAATTATTAATAAAACTTTATGAACCCTTATTAATATGTCCTTATATACTCCTCTCTGCATACTCTTTTCTGTGTGTGACCAGCCACCTAAAAGGTTTCCATCTGTTACATCAATTTCACTCCTGGGAATATAGCTTATTGATCCCAAAATACAATGTAGAAAACTCCTCTGCACTCCTGTGTTCATTGCAGTACTAATCACAATAGCCAGAATCTAGAAAATATCCAAATGCCTGAAAACAGAGGAGTGGATAAAGAAACTGTGGTACATCTACCCAATGGAATACTATAAAGATGTTATGAAAATGCCCTCATGACATTTGTCTATATGTGGATAAAAATGGAAAGTATTATTTTGAGCAAAATGAGTCAAATGGAGAGGGATAGACATAGAATGATCACATTTATTATGGGATGTAAAATAAATGAGAAGGGCATAACGGACAAAGACAATAGAGATGGGAGGCAGTTGGTCTGCTCTATGGTAGGAAGATTGCCACAAAACAACAACAACAACAATGAAAACCCAAGAGAGTGTAGTCAGACCAGCAAAGGGATCACGATGAAAATGGTAGTTGGAAATGATCACTCTTGACAAGAACTGGGTGCTGAAAGGAGTAAAAGGAGGTAAAGTGATATGCTGATATCCCTTACCAGAGTTTCTAAGGAGAAAAAAAAATACAAATGTTTGCCATAGAGACAGGCAGGGGGAAGGTTGGGGCAGGACAGGAGCAAAATTAAGAACATAGGTGATAGGAAATGTACACTTGTTAAGGAATGGGTATTGGACATTGTATTCATTGCATGATTGATACTTACCTTGAACAGTTTTTAGCCAGCTATCACATGATGATTCCATGTTTAAAAATTGTAAATAAAAAGAAATAGAGACCTGTGTTCTCCTTTGTTCCCACATCAGGTGATTTAATACTCAAATACATGTGTTCCAATAAACACGTTTATTGAGTACTTAACTATGTATTATACCAACTTTTAACATTTTTATTTAAGTAGAATTGGTTTATATCATTCTCCAAGCATACAGCTTTGCAAGTTAGTATCTGTGTTTAATAAATGTTTACCAGTGGAATGGAATTTCATCTTTTACCATACTGTTGGCCTCTTATTTGTTCTACCCATATTTTCTCCCTTACCTTCTAGTAATTTCTAATTATTTACTCATATTTTTATTGAAAGTTTATTTTTTCTCATTTGTTCATTGATTTTTTTGTTTATATGTGTACATTTGAACAAAATATATTTGTCGAGCCCGGAGAGATAGCACAGTGGCATTTGCCTTGCAAGCAGCCGATCCAGGACCAAAGGTGGTTGGTTCGAATCCCGGTGTCCCATATGGTCCCCCGTGCCTGCCAGGAGCTATTTCTGAGCAGACAGACAGGAGTAACCCCTGAGCACTGCTGGGTGTGGCCCAAAAACTAAAAAAAAAAAAGAAAAGAAAATATATTTGTCATGTTCTGATAAACTCACTTTAAGTGACAAACTCACCAAAATTCTGTTAAAAAATCTGAGTTTTAACAATCTTCCCAAAACTCACTTTAAGTTTAATTTTAAAAAAATTTAAAAAAGTTTATTCTAAAAATAAAAATTACCTTAATTTTAGAAATTGATATTACTGTTTGTTTTACAGAAGGAAAACTGAGGCACAAAGAATCAGTTAACTGATGTCATTCAGTTAGAAAGCAACTGAACAGATATTTGAATCCAGCCAATTCATACTTTCACAAGTATACTAATATTACTATTATTCAAAGCCATGCATGTACTTATGAGGTCTATCACTGAGACATTGCTGTGTGAATATAAGCTAAATTAATAGAAATAAGAGGATATATCTGACAATGGGAGGGAAGAGGCCTCTTGTATCATAAGCAGAAAACAATAGGAAGGGGTCAATTAAACAGGGAGTGTTCATTGCACTTGATTTATATTGTCAACCACATCATCAGTGTGCTCTAAGTTTTCTGGGACCTAGCTACATTGCCAACTAGAATCAGACCTCCAATAGGGTTGCTAGTACAATACTGCATTTATTCTTAATTGGAAATGCTAACTGTGACTATACCATCAATATCAAACCAGATCTTCCCTTGCAGCGTTTTATATTCAGTGGATTTTTCATTGAATTAATGAACTACTGTGTAAATTTCAAGTATGCCATCATTAAAATCAACATGTTAAATAAATTCATGCACCCTGATTTATTCATATTCCTGGCATCTCAAGGGCTTCTGAAGGATAGTTGGAAATTGAGGATATTACTCTAGTTTGAGTCTTTGCTAGGCTCTAAAAACCTAAGAGCATGTGGCTGATGTATCTGTGGCTATAAACCAAGTGCACTGAACACTCTCTCTACAGAGGGTTGTAGAATGATGGGTCACTATTTTAGAAAATCTGTCAGGAGAAACCTTTAATCTCCATGCTAAGAATCATCATCATGCTAAGTATGCCTGATCTCTGCCAGACAGTGAGATTAAGGTATAAGCTCCTGAACACAGGGACAATGAGCTGCAAATAAACCTGCAAATAAATTAGCTTTGATAGACAAGTGAGTGGCCTTTGCTTATCCCTTTTTTCCCCTAAGGTTAGACAATAATTTGGAGCCTCCTCTTTCTCACCTTCACAAGTCTAGGTCATTTTTTGTGCTTGCATATCTTCTATGTTAGCCCTGGGAAGATGGTCGCTGACATGGGCTCTGCATACTGCTTACTGAGACTTAAAAGGCAGCTGTAATTCTTCCTCCTATTGTGTGGACACAGGCCACTTTACTTAATTTCTTCTCTGCCTGTAATTTTTCTGTAGGATATGGCACTGCTCTGGAGAGGCCATTTGCAGTCACTGGACCACAAACTGTACTTGTTGTCAAGTCACTGCCAATCTTGCCCATCACACTAGGGATCCCAAAACCCCAAAGAATTCCGTATAATCATCCTGGATCTGAAATAATGCTGTCATCTTCTCTAGGGTCTTTCTGGCATAGGTGTGCCCATTCCTTCTGTCAATGACAGCAACTACATGAAAGAGGAAGGAGTCAAAGGTGGGCTTGTATTTGGAGTGGATTTGTACCCCGTTTCCATGAGTTTTCCAAGATTCCTGTTGCTCTGGAAGTCTGATATGAGGTTCAGATTTTGCCTAATTTTAGACTGATAGAAAGTCCGCATGAAGCATTGGATTAGGTTTAGGTACCAGGGCTGCTTTGGCAGTAGAACTTCAGCCGGCAATGAATGAGATACATGCTTCCACAAAAGAATCATTCATGATGTCCACAGTGATGGCCAGGTATTTATACAGCAGGCTGTCCCCAGTGAGTTAGGGATTAATATTTTGCTCATTCATGAGGAAAGTGGAGGTGGAGTATAAAGTCAGTATAGCAGGCCAGCTGCTGTTCTCTTTATGTCACAGCTCTAGTTACTTTGCTTTCCTTCTCCAGATCTTATAGCTGCCCCATTGCCTCTTACTGTTTTATGTGCTTCTAATGAAGTGTGATCTCATTCTTAAGCACACAGAGTCCAGGAAAGGACTCTAAGGTATTACTTTCTAGAGATAGACCAATTAAATTATAAGGAACCCACAAATACCAATGGTTTTCCATTTGAGGGACTTCCTTCTATACTAATAACACATCCCTATTTGAAAGTATCCCCTTCATGTAGTAATTAATTCATGACCACCTTGAGACTTTGAATATCTGAAGGGGTAAGAAGAGTGTAATTGAGTGAGTGTAAAAAGAGTGTAAGCCAGAATTGGGGAAAAAATAACATCGATAACATAGAATTACCCTCACATAAGAATTAGAATTATCCTCACATAAGCAGCATTTGGAATAGTGATCATTTCTCTTTCTTTTTATTTAAACAACTTTATTACATACATGATTGTGTTTGGGTTTCAGTCATGTAAAGAACACCACCCATCACCAGTGCAACATTCCCATCACCAATGTCCCAAATCATTTCTCTTTTAAGGAGAACGGACAAGGGGCTGGAGAGATAGCACAGTGATAGAACATTTGCTTTGCACACAGTCAACTTGGGACTGACCCATGTTCCATTCCCGGCATCCCATATGGCCCCCCAAGCCTGCCAGGTTTATTTCTGAGTGCATTTCTGAGCACAGAGCCAAGAGTAACCCCTGAGTGCCACCGAGTATGCTCCCCCCAAAGTAAAATAATAATAAATAAATAAATATTTAAAGGATTAGACTAAATAAATGTTGAGGTCATTCTGCTGATTAGGCAAAAAATTATTTTTAAGAATGCCAATTATATCCATAGACATTCTTGAATGGAAGAATCTCAAAATGGCATGTTTTTAGGGAAGTGAAAAATATTATTATTAAGTTTTTATTATCATCTCTCTCTAATTTTGATAAACTCAAGTAACTTGGGATATTGGGTTGGATGATGCGTTTATGGTTAAGGTCTTTAGGGAAATGTTTTATCATAATGGTATATGCTGCTTTTAATGATGCTAGATGGGCTCAGAAATCTCTGAATGTGAAGCATTGCCAGCTGTCTGTTTATTCAAGACCCATACAAATGAGCTAATTACCTGCGCCATGAATAGAATATCAAAATGATGCAAGAAATATATAAAACAAAGGCTGTTGTGTCCTTGTGTTGCAGTTTCTCCTTGGTTATATCATTGAGAGAAATGGCAAATTTCTGAAATGTCAAATTTTGAGGAACTCTAAGTTTTCAGAAGACAACTTGAGTAGAAAAGAATTTACCTAGGAAGTATTCAAAGTAGAAGTCACTCATAGTCCAGATTTTGAAATAAGATGGGGTTTTTTGGTGGTGGAAATGTTGTACTAGTAAAAGGGGTGTTCTTTTAATGACTGAAACCCAACTACAATCATGTTTGTAATCATGGTGCTTGAATAAATACTTTTCTAAAACAAGATTAGCCAGCTTTACCTTAGGAAGTCTAATGAAGGACATGAATCTCTCCTCAGTGGGTCACCATCTTATTTTTGGGGTCACTTAGGAAAGAGGAGGGTAGAATGAAGAATAACAAACTTGTAAATTAAAGAGACATTAATGATTGAAAAATTCCAGACATTAGTGATTGAAAAAATTTCCTTTTTAACTAAAAATTCTGAAGTCTAAAAGGCTGAATACCTTAGCAGCAAGCTTGTTATGGCTTTTTAATTGGAAATCCGTGGAAACAGTTTTACCTTTATCAAATTGCTAGCCATAGCTGTCAGTGACTTCCGGCCCTAATTTATTCCTATTATTTTCCTGCTGTCTATGTGCTACCAATACCACATAGAAAATCCAGGCTTGGTATAAAAAGTAATTACAAACTGTGTTCCCAAAACTCCTAAAATGGTATGATTTTTGTTTTCTGTTTCTTGTAGCTTTCTTACTACTATCTACTATTTTACATAAATTGAATACCTGTTTGCTGACTGAAAATATTCTAGTTATTTTAAAAAATATTTACTATTATCTTTTGTTCTGAGATACTCCCAGTAATATTTTTATTTACAATGACAAAAGGCCAGCTCAATCCACAACAAGCCAATGTTATGCTCCTAGGTTTAGCAGTACTGGAGGCCACAGAGGTTCAGGGGCCTTAAGATCTCAGAGGTTCTTGGTGGGTATACAGGACTGTACCCAGTGGTGTTGAGGGGATGGATAAGAGGAAGTGTTCGGTACTGAGAATCGAACTTGAATCCTGTTGCATGAAAAACATGTGGTTTCAATTGTCTTAGCACTTTAATCTTTTATCGGTGACAGGAATAATGTATAGTTAATCATATGGCAAGCTATCTCCAACCCATTTAGGGCTAAATGATGGAAGGCAACTTTTTTATTCCTTTGTTTTCTTGGCCTCAAACTAAAATATTAATAACCCTTATCTTAAGGGCTGGTTTTCATGATTAAAGTAATTATAATTAAATATGTCCAAAGCTCCTAGAACAGTGCCAGGCACAAAGCAAGTACCCATTACTTGCCGTTAGTTGGTCATTACTTACCAGTAGCTGACTTAGATTTTGATAAATATTTCATAAGAGGCATAAATATCATGTTAAGTGAACACCTACTAAGTTAGAATTACTGTTTTAAGGGTCATCAATTTTTAAAGTTTGGAAAAAATTAAAATAGTTATGTGACTCTTAGCCACTTCCAGTTGTACTTCATATGAAAAAATTCTTAAAAATTTTAGTAATTGAGATTTTGAGATTTAAAATACTGTTAAAGTTGATTTCTCCTGCATGTAATTTCAACCACACCCATCACTATACACTTCAAAATTCTTATTGAGCTACTTCTTGTGATTGTTTTCTATAGAAATATTCTGGTATAGCCATTGTCCTTCTACAAATTATTGTGGATGACATCCTAGTGACTTTCTTCTGTTAGTTTCACCCCAAAATATAGGCGTAAATTAGCTTATCCTACATTTCCTATCTTCAGCAACTCTATAAATGTATGTTCTCCCACATAAGCCACCAACCTTCACTCCAGTTGATCTTAACATCGCTTTCACTGTTATCCGGAGTCTCGGCTTTTTTGTTTATATTGTTCAGAATCCATCTTAAAATTAATGTGAACACAAATAAAAGAAATCCCATCGTTCATTTATATTCATGGATCCAACTGCCCCTTTGATTCTTAATGACTCTTTGCCCTTAAGATTCTATTGTTTGACTAATTTCTGACTGCTATGAGTGCATGTCCTGATTTTGGTTTTATTTCCACAGTACGTTCCTCCAGACCTCTGTGTCTGCAACTTTGTCCTGGAACAGTCCCTGTCTGTCAGAGCCCTGCAGGAAATGCTTGCCAGCACAGTTGACAATGGTGGTGAAGGGGTGAGTATCCAAGGGGTTTGGGACTTATCCTCTCCTAGAAGTCCATGCTTTGATTAATTCCTCAGGTTTTAATCTGGAAAAACTTAGAATCCTTAAGATGATCTTGATGGAACAAGATCCTACATCATGAATTTGATTCTTCTTTCTCCAGCAATCATAAGCCTTCTTTCTTCCTTTGGGTTAACCAATTTCTACTGAAAACAAAACAAAACAAAACAAAATATCTACCTTGATAAGGCATAAGACCATCTCCCTTTTTCTAATCTATAGTCTAAGGAACTTGGAGATGTTGATTGGTCTTTAGATAACTGTTGTCTATTGGGCAGACTCTTGATTTTTTTTACCAATATTATGTATTTTTTAAAATATTTAAATATTAAATATTTAAAATATTATGACAACCCCATGGGACACAACTAAATGGAGTGCAAGCAGGTTAAAGCTGTTTGGATTGAAAGACTGTACAATTGAGTCTTCAACGTGAGTCCAGAACTCACACCTTTACCCAGGATAAACTGTCTTAAGTTTTAATAGTAAAATAATCCCAATGTATTTACTATATATTTAACTACAAGACGGTGTTCCAAATTCCTCATTTTAGAAGGTCTCCCAGGTAGGACTTACACCAGACAATTCAGAATATTTGGAGGTTGTTTTTACATTCCCTAATGAGGCATGTCCATTTAAATTTACTTATCAACTATTATTTTAATTTTAAAGTCTCATAATTCTAAAGTCTCAAATCAAAGGATATATGCCCATCCCACTTAGATTCTGCATTAGACAACTATTCTCATGGGTTAGCGTCACAAGTTTCCTAAGTGCTTTGATTCTTTCTGTACTTAACATTTATTTTCACTCACCATTGTGTTCTTTTAAAAATGTAGAATCAGTCATTTATTTTCTATTCTAAAATCTTTCAACTTCCTCAAAAATTCCAACTTGTAATAAATTCCAGTGAAAACTTGCTATACTACCTCTCCAGTGTCCCTAATTAATATTTTTCTATCTCAATATAGTAACATTATTATTGTTATTGAATAGTGATCTTAAAACTATAAGAGAGAAGACTTAAAATTGAGAAGAGAGCTGGAATGCAGATGGGAGATGGCTCTCTTTTTTATTTTTTAAACATTTTAATATTTAAAATTTTAGTAAATTAATTATTTGAGTCACTCTTGTAGAGTTTTTCATGGTTGGGTTTCAGTCATACAATGCACAATACCTTCACTAATGGACATTTTTCACCAACATCCTCACAATTCTCTTTTGCTCTCTATCTCTCTTTCTCTCTCATTTTTTATTTTAGACATCATGTATTATTACTGAAAGGATATCATGCATAATAATTCATATATACTTATACTTTTAGCACCCAATTCTTGTCCAGAGTGATAATTTTCAACTCTCATTGTCATAATGGTCCCTTTTCTGCCCTAACTGCACCCTCCTTGGTATTTGTGACAAGCTTCCAACCATAGACTAGTCCTCCTGCCCCTCATCTCTATTGTATCTGGATATTAATACCATATTATCACAAATGAGTGTGATCATTCTATGTCTAGCCCTCTCCCTCTGACTCATTTTATTTAACATAATACTTTCTATATCCATCCATGTATAAGCAAATTTCATGACTTCATTTTTTTTTTCAAATGGCTATGTAGCATTCCATAGTTTTCTTATCTACTCATCTGTTTTCAGACATTTGGGTTGTGCCTGAATCAGAAATGAAAGCTGGGGGCCCGGAGAGATAGCACAGCGGCGTTTGCCTTGCAAGCAGCCAATCCAGGACCAAAGGTGGTTGGTTCGAATCCCAGTGTCCTATATGGTCCCCCGTGCCTGCCAGGAGCTATTTTTGAGCAGACAGCCAGTAGTAACCCCTGAGCACTGCTGGGTGTGGCCCAAAAACCAAAAAAAAAAAAAAAAAAAGAAAGAAATGAAAGCTGGGGTGGGGGTGTCATAAGAAACACTACATAAATTCAAAGGGTAATCAGATTATTTTGAGAATTTCTTTGCTACAGATGATGCAGAAAAGTTGATCAAACATAATGCTGTTGAGGAAATTGAAATGGCAATCATAAAGCTTCCCCCAAACAAAAGCCAGACCCAGATAAATTCACTAGTGAATCTTTTCAGATTTTTAAAGAAGACCTACTCCCAATTCTTTTCAAGACTTCCAGGACATAAAATATACAAAAACACTCCCAAACAGTTTCTATGAGCTAACCTTATACTAAAAGCAGACAACTTTTGGTATACTAGAAAAGAGAATTATAGGCCAATATCTTTGATGAGCACAGATGGAAAAATGCTCAACAAAATAATAGTTAATAGAATTCAACAATTTATCAAGAAGCTTATATATACCATGACCATGTAGGTAGGATTCATATCAAAGATGCAATCATTATTCAACATATACAAGTCAATCAATATAATAAACAATAATAGTAAAAGAAAAAATCATGTGACTTTATTCATAGATGCAGAGAAAGAATTTAAAAAGACCCAGCAGCCATTCATGATTAAAAAAACAAAAACCTCTCAACACTAAGAAAATTAAAAGAACATTCCTCAATGTAGTCAAAGCCATTTACCACAAGCATAGCAAACATGATACTCAATGGGGAAAATTAAGTCTTTCCTCTAAGATTTGGCACAAGACAAGGTTAATTTATTCTCCTCTTCTAGTCAATATAGTACTTGAATTACTTGCTGAGAAATTAGGCAAGAAAATGATATCAAGGTATACAGATAAAAGAGGAAGAAGTCAAACTCTCATTGTTTGCTAATGACATGATAATATATTTAGAAGATCCTAAAGACTCTACAAAAGAGCTCTAGAAACAATATATTTGAATATTAAAGTGGAATGCTAAAAAATTAATATGCAAAATTTTATAGATTTTTCTATATACAAATAATGAGAGATATTTTTATAAATTTGCAAGTACCTTGCAATCAACTAAAGAGGTGAAAGGCCTATACAAACAAAACTACAAAAACTGCTCCAAAAAATAAAAGAAGACACAAGGAAATACTCATGGATTTGGAGAATTAACATCATTAAAATAGGAATTTTTCTTAAAGCATTGTACGTATTTAATGCAGTCCTTATAAGGATATCCAGGACAATTTTTTCAAAGAAATAGATCAAACAATTCTGAAATTCTAATGGGACAATAAACCTCCATAAATAGCTAAAGCAATCTCTAGGGAAAATATGATGGGTGGCATCACTTTTCCCATCTTAAAACTATACTACAAAGCAGTAGTCATTAAAACAATGTGGTATTGGAATAAAGACACACCCTTAGATCAGTAGAATATACCTTATTATCCTGAGACAGACCTTTATCATTGATAAAGGGACAACAAATAGAAAGTGCAGCAAGGAAAGTCTCTTCCAACAAGTGGTATTGGGAAAATTGGTCCATATAAAATAAACAAACAAAAACACCCTTGAACCTCTTTCTAATGCCATGCACAAAAGTCAAGTCAAAATGGATGAAAGGCCTGGATATCAAACCTTATGAAACCATAAGGTACATAGAATAAAATGTATGCAGAACACTCCATGACATTGAAGCTAAAGATATCTTCAAGGATAAAACACCACTGACCATGCAAGTAGTAAACAAATTAGACTACATTAAACTAAGAAGCTTTGTTTAATGCATCTCAAAAGAAACAGTGACCAGGATACAAAGAGTGTTCTCATATTGAGAGAAAGAAACTCTTCACCCAGAACCCATCTGATACTATCTAAGATATATAAAAGCACTGGTAAAGCTTAACAAGAAAAAAATAATAGAACACCCAACCCCATCCAAAAATAGGGAGAAGAGATGAACATAATTTGCTCAAAGAGGAAATACAGGTGGCCTAAGAGCACATTAAAAAATGCTCCATATTGTTAATCATGCAGGTAGATGCAAATGAAAACATTATGAGATATCATCTCGCACAACAGAGACTGGCCCACATCACAAATAAGAACAATCAGTTTTGGCAGGGATGTGGAAAGAAAGGGCCTCTTAATTCACTGCTGGTAGAAAAATCAATGGGTCCTGCCATTTTGGAAAACAATATGGAGATTCCTCAAAAAAAACTAGAGATTGAGCTTCCCTATGAACCGATAATACCACTCTATCAATATACCCTCGAGGCCCTAAAACAAAATTCAGAAAATCCCTCTGCACTCTTATGTTCATTGCAGGGCTGGTTCTCTTTTTAAATTAATAAGGTGGTTTATTTATTGGTGGCTCCACTAAATCGTCACTTAGACAGCAACTTCAGTCACTATAATCCACCAGGAGCTCTCAATTCCATCTGGGTTCTCAGTCATTATTATGAAAAACAATATTTTTATAAAACCCCCTTGAGTCTGATTACTTTTGCTTTTCTGAAGTGGCTGCTATGCACATTTACTATTAGTACTTTTTTTTTTTTAGATTAGAATATTCAGTAGGGATGAAAAAAGGCAGAGGAGAAATAAAAAAGGAAGTAAACTAACATTACAAACTCTTTTTTTCCCCCTCTGGAACCTGGGGATATTTGAGTAGAATGATTTCTCCTTTGCATACCAGTCCATTTTGTTTGGAAATAGGCATTTACTGCTTTTAAATGGATATTACTTTTACTAATGATCATGACTGCTACCAAATGGGATGCTTTGAAGAGTGTCATTTTTTTCCTTCAAGACATAAATTAGTTCTTGTGCAGTATGTCTGTTCACAGCTGTACAGCAACTGGACATTTTTAAAAATGACTAATTGTTTGCATGATAGTTGTACATAAACCTTTTTTTTTTACATAAACCTTTTTAAAGCAAAGATTTGCAATTCTGCAGCTCTGGCTAACAAGGAAAATAAAGATGCTGAGCCTGATTTAAAAAAAGAGTTTATTAATAAAAAAAAGCTCTTTGTACAGGCAAGAGATACATACATAAAAATTTATGTTGATGAAGAAAATAAATTATGAGCACTTGGGAGTAGAGATGTTTGGTGACCCTCAAAGTCTATATTCCACAGACCTCATCCTTGGGTCACTTTACCACTGACTAAATTTTATCTATCTTGATTCTGATTAAAAATAACCATTGATGCTTAGTATAATGGACAATTAATTGGCAACATTTATAACTAAAATTCCTGCTTATAGGCTTCAGAGTCATAATATAGCAGGTGAGGCATTTGCCTTGCTAGCTTGTGTTAGCTAACACAAGTTCAGTTTTTGACATTTCATATGGTTCCCCAAGCCTGTCAGGGGTAATCCTTGAGTACAGAGCCCCAAGTAATCCCTGGACACTACCAAACAAAACAAACAAAAATTTTCTGGACACAAATATCAAAGTTCTCCTATGTTCTGAATGAGATGGACATTATCTCATAAACCCAGCCATCTTTGGCAGAAGGCGTGGGATCAATACAGATGTCTGCATCTGTGTCTTTGAGACCTCAGTGTCCATCTAATGACCTCTAATGCAGAGCATGCAACCCTTCAGGTAAAAAAGCTCAGGTAGAGGTGTTTTAACTTCAGGCTATTCTGAACTACATGTCTTCTTGGGAAAATTATTTTGTCTCTAGCCCTTTTTGTTCTATCACAAGATCTTCTTGTCATTTTCAAATGCCTTAAAAAAAAAAAGGAGAGTTTCATTCAGCATTAACAAGTGCATGTAATACCTACCACTTAACTCCAAATGGATTTTTATGAGGGGCCATTGTTCATTTTCTAACAACACATATGGTTCCTGAACACCACCTGGAGTGACAGCTGTGCACAGAGCCAGGAGTAAGACCCAAGTACCACTGGACCAAGCAACAAAACAAAACAAAACAACGCAAAACACAAATAGATTGTGATTTGACTGGGCATAGTCCTTCTAATAAAAACCAAAAGTCCTAACACAATTACCAAATATACTCCTTCTGATGAAGACTTTCTCTAAAAGTAGACTTAATCAATTGTATAAAAGTACAAAAAATAAATGCTATGATGATCACCTTAATATAACATTATGCCTTGCAGAACACTTGTGATTTTGAATACATAGCATTGTGCTTGACTTATAATATGTTAAATATATAGAATGCTAATATACAATCAATGTTTACACTGTGGCAGATGTGATCTTGTAAAAATGTTTTCTATAAATAGCTTTGGCACAGATATCTTTATCAAGAGATAGAGATCTAATTAATTTCATTACTTATATCATAATTCTATTAACCCCACAAGATACTTCTTTTAGAAAGAGAATATTACACATAATAGAGTTGCTAGAGAAATAGATGCACTCCTTTATTTAAGTGTTTGGGCCACACCTGGCTCCCTGAGTCTCCACCATCCTTTATGTCTTACAGAATAAAAAAAAAATTCCTAACATATGTGGCCAGTTGAGCAAAAATTTCCCCTCTCTTCCCTTTGTAATGATTAGAAAATAAGACAGAATTTATGTTGTCTATGTGTTTGGAAGGAACACAATTTATGGAGAAGCTATAGGCAAATTTTTAAATAAATTTATAACTGATTATAACCCTACTGATTTCTTTGAAGATGACTTTTTTTAAAAAATACTTAGCTTGTGAAATCTGATAGTAAACATCAATTGCACCTTAAGTATAGGGCCTAAGATTTCCTTTGGAGAAGAAATGCAAAGTTGATTTGTATGTGTTATGATATCAGTCCTAAAACCTTACAATGAGGCCTCCTAAAGCCTGGGGAGATAGAATACAAATGTACACAAACAACTCCAAGTAGGGTGGTTAGCTGTGAACTGGCTTTGCAAGAATTGATTAAAAGAATAATAAAAGCCAAAGCATCAGGTACCTCTTTTGCACCCTCACTCAGCAGTAGGGAAGTATACTACCTCCCACCTCATTAAATATGTAGGTAGCCTAATGCTACCTCAAATCTCAAAGTGAGAGATTTGATACACAGACTTTTTAAACTTACTCTGGGTAACCCATACTTGTCCCCCAAATAATTGATATTTATAAAATTGTGAACAAATCTATTGGATGAAATTGCTCATTTATGCCAGAGCTCGTGGGTGGGGTTATATGTTAAAATCTACCCTATGTGGGTTTCATTGTACAGATTTAAGTATGGGAGGAAGTCTGTACAGGTTCAAGTGTAGTGGGAATCCATCTACCAACTATAAGTTTGATTAAGGGCAAATATTTTACTAAACTCTGAGCTTTGGTTTCACCTCTTTTTTATTTCTTCCATTTTATTTTTTTAAGTTAGACATTATAAGTTTAAAGAATTATTGATGATTGGGTTTCAGGCACACAGTGTTTCAACTCTGGTCCCTTCCACCAGTGTCTGCTTTCCTCCAACAATGCCCTCAACATTTGCCTCCCACCATACAGCTCTACTGAAGTGCTTTTAAAGGCGCTGACCTAGGACAGACCATGGTTCGATCCCCTGGTGTCCCATATGGTCCCCCGAGCAAGGAGCGATTTCTGAGCGCATAGCAGGAGTAATTCCTGAGTGTCACTGGGTGTGGCACAAAAAACAGAGCAAAATAAAAAAGAAGTGTTTTTTTTAAAGGCACTTTTATACTTAATACTTTTATCACTACCTTATTTTTCAAAAATAAATTTCAGCACTATGGTAAACAGTACTGTATTCTGATAGGGTTTCATACATAATCTTTCAGTGCCACTTTTTTTTCTCCTGGTTTAAAACTTTATTCCACCATCAATATTTTTCATTCAACTCTAATCCCCTGAAGGTGCTTGCTTCCTCCTGAATACCAGTTCTCATACTCTTTGTTTTCATTCATTGTCTTTGGGTATTTATTACGCCACCTTGTGTTTCTTTATATCCTTCATATCAGAGAGATCATTTCTCTATCATGGTTGCATCATTTTTAAATGAAGACTTTATGTTGGTGCAAAAGTATATTCTTTGTCCCTGCTGGTCATTGTCTGTTATAGTAAAATAGAAAAGTGTCATCCCATTTCACTTAATATAGTAAGTAACTCCTACCACTAATTGACTGCAGAAACATGTGTTAGCCTTTATTTTCAATGCTCTGGTTCCTATAATTTAGTTGGAAGGAATCAAAGGATTTATTTTTGGACAAAGAATTTCCCAAACTCTATCCAGGATAGCAACCCCTGAAGCTCTCAATGGTGACTCCAAATTTTTATTTTCTATTGAGACACAAATCTTGTATAAATTCCATTATATACATACTATTTTCTGTCACTCTGTCTTTGTTTAAAGACTCAGACATTACTTTTCAGGACTTAACATTTAGGCCTCAAATCAAAGTATATTCTTGTTTTCAAATTTTCATTAACTGCATAACTCATTACTGCATAACTCTTCTTAACCATTTATTAAGTTATAATTTTAATAATTATGCTGATATAATAGGTTAAACATTTCTCTAATAAACTAGCATTTATAAAAATGAAATTTATATTTTATATTTTAACTGGATTTTTATAACATTGGAACTAAGTCAAATATACTTCTTGGAATACTTTATTTCATGGTAAGAAAACAAGTCTTTAAGATAAGAAAAACACAGTTGTTTGGAATATTGGGGACGGGGCATTCCAAGCAGTACTCAGAGGACCAAGGGACTGAAGTTTTTGAATAGAATTTTCTTGAGCTTTTTTTAGAGGAAAAAGTGTCGGATTGTTGAATGTAAGTACCATTTTCCTTGGATGGATTCTTGGTAGCTGTGCAATTATAGAATAGTGGATAGTGCTTTAGACTAATGTAGGCTCCAAAGTGTTTATTGTTGGCTATTTTCTTAATTACATCAATATCATATTGGAGAGAGTAGTAACAAAACAATCTATATGGAATGCAATTGCTATCTTGAACCAAAAATAGCCAATGTTTACCAGGTAAGAAATCCCTCTTTATTCTCATGGTGTTTTTATTCCTTCTACAGTAAACATCTCTAAATTCCTCACATTACTTAAAAGCTTTCAGAAGACTTGTGCGCACTAAAATATCCATTTACTGTTTTGTTTTTTGATTTTGCTAGCTCAGTGACCTCTCGGAATGGGTACGTTATTCACTCCTTTAATGTACGTGTACTTTGCATGACACCTGACTCTAGTTGTATTTGTAAAGAAGCGGGCCTTTCACTTATGAGCGTTCAGGGCAGTGTCCATTCTTTGTGCCTCTGCAGTTGAGAAACATCACTGTACCACACACTTCGATCTTATGGAATTCGAGGTGGCTGCACACTGAGAAATCTGTTGCCAGGCAGCTTGTTAAACTGCTGGTTTTCAATTAAAAGAATAACTGGCCTACAGATTCAGTTTCTTATTTCAAGATACTGAAAATGGTTCTCAAAGCCCTTTGTCCCTTCCAAATGTGTCTAGAAGGCCAGTGTCATAGGCTTTGACTTGGTAAATGACCGAAGTGTGCAGCTGTGCCTTAATCCACGCTTCTTGATGCTTTCAGCCCCTTCTAGTGCTATTATGTAACTCCAGCTCTGCTCTCCCATAAGAACTGGAATTCATAATATAAATGGAAAAAGCTAGTTCGGAGTTTTACCTTTCTCTTCTGATATCTTCTAAATAAAACAACAGCAGACTCCAATGTCAACTTTAACAGTTCAGACTAACCGTTAAGAATAACTAGCTTTTTACATTGCTTCATGCCCCAAGTAGAAAGCATTTTCAAAAGAAAGAACCCCATTGAATTAATTTTTTAAAACTGCAGGCTCTTAACCAACTTTTCCTTCTTTGAGTCTGGAGTTTCAGCTTTAGTGAAATCGCCTTTTCTTTAATGAATTCTTTGTTCGAAAGCTAGAGCTTCCTGTTTCAAACACTATGCCTATGTGATCATGGTGTTTTGCAAATGTGATAACATTGGCTTTGCTAATGTTAGAGAAACCCTGAATGATTTTCATTCTTGCTGTGGACATCCGAATGCTGTTACTACATTTAGTCCTATTAGAATGATTCTAAACATCTTAGAAAACTTGAGTGAATTCTCCATGGAATCTCACAAGGGGTTGTGTATGTCTGTGGAAGTGTGTGTGTGTAGAGGTAGAAAGGTTAAAAAGGTCAACAATCTTTCTTAAAGTACCTTAGAATGAGAAAAGATTGGAATATCTGAGCTCCTCCGATGCATGCAATGTAAATAATTCTAGGGGAATTTTTTTTTAAGAAACTCTATTGTTAACATAAATAAAATGTTTCAATGGGGGGAGATGGAGTTCAAGGGCAGAAATAAATGGTAAAATGGGTTTTTAATTTAATTTTAATGAGTACATTTAAATTTCAAATTACAAGATATTTGACTTTAGGGGAAATCTTTAAAGACATTTGCTTACCTTTTAAAAAATGAAGTATATTTAGAATTCAAGAAATCCTGAAGGAATGTCAACCTTTCAGTGTATTGATTAGATTTTCCCTTGATCACGTAACATTAAATATCAGTGTTAAAACTATATCTGTAGCAAAATGAGTGTGTTTAGAATAAAATAATCTTATATCTACTTCATGAAACTCTTACTTGAAAAAAAAACTATTTGAATATTTTGGTAAAGGAAAATTAACTTGGTGCCAGATAAATCCTAATCTCAACTGACATTTTTATCCTCATTGAGGTAGAAGCCCTGTAACCAATGCCCCAGCCCTGTTGTTGTTTCTATCTAGTGTTAGGCTGGAAAAATTTGAATTATTAAGGTAGGACAAATGGGAATAAAGCAAAAGGAGTTGGGACAGTTCTAAGCTGAGAAACTCTCTTGTAAGCTCCCAAGATAGATCAAGGGCCACAGTAAAAAGAGCATAGTACAGGGTTAGGGGACCCAAATGGTAGGATGAGGAGGTTGAAAGTTGAAAGACAACCACAGTTGGAAATGGTAGAGAAATGCTTATTTAGGGAACCCCTGGCAGTAACAAGAGCTCATACTCTACAAAGGCTCTGAGAAGAGCAAGAAAGGAGTAGATAAGAGTAGATAGTAGATAGATATTTGTATCAGGAGTTTTCAGGAATGAAATACAGATTCCTTAAATGTCATGTCAGTGAAGGTCATTTGGTCACAACAGAAAGGAAGAAAAAGCAGGAATGATCCTTTAGCACAGAGCAAAGAGCAATTACGGGGAACAGATAGGTATGGTCCAAAATAAATAAATAAAAATCTGTTCCTTAAAATATCTATTTTTAGTGTTAGATAAGCTTTTGACACCCTCGTTGGCTATAGTCAATGACAACTTTCTTTGTAGATGTCTTTGGAGTGTAATGCAGAGGTATTCTGAGTTCAGAGATCCAAGTTGTTTCTTCTTTTATATTTGTTATTTCTGGGAGGTGGATGGGAAGGCCACATTCAGCAGTGTTCAGAGGACACTACTGGCTCTGTACTTAGGGGTCACCTAGCTTTGTGCTTAGTTGACTATATGCTGAGCCAGGATCCAACCTGGGTTAGCCACTTACAAGGTGATTGCCTTAACTTCTAAATCTCTCTCTAGCCCCTATTTTCATGATTGAAACTTGCACTAAAGCCAGAAATTGAATAAGAATTGTCTACTCTCTTCTCACTCATGATGTCTAGATTGGTTCCTTCATCCATTTTTCTGCTGCATTCTGATTCTGTAAGGTACATGGCAGTGGGGAGAAGCTCTGAGTTCTGGCCTCATCAATGCAGCCAATATCACATAATTCTGCTGAAGAAAAATCATTGAGACTTAATTTGAAAAGGGATTCCTCTTTCTGTTGCCCCAAGTCCTGTAGGCAAGTCCTGGAAATAGGTGACAGGATTCTCATTTTTATAACTATGAAGAGAGTAGAAAGGTAGGTTGGATGAATTATTTTTTGTTTGTTTTTAACTCCATATTTAAATGATTGCTCAATTTCTAACATTTATGACCTTTGTATTAGGAAGGTTCAGAATTACTACTGAGGCACAAATATCTCTTGATTTTCTCTTATATATGGATGCAGGTTATTGAACAGTAATTAATGAAGCAGCATTGTTTAGAAAAGGCAGAGAAGAGATATGGTTGGTTTTGTAGACCTTTGATGCCCCAAACTTCCAAGTTAACACTCAAATACAAGGAAATGGAATGGTAACCAGTGATCTGTCTCTCTTTCATACAATTTTGGCAACTTTGCCTACTTACTTAATCTCAAATTTTTCCCCATGCTAGCCTAGTAAAGAGACTGTTTACAAAATCTGGCCCAGTTTAGAATTTGCACAAATTTAGAAATAATCACCTCATGGGGGCTAGAGAGATAGCACAGCAGTAAGACATTTGCCTTGCACGCAGTCAACCCAGGATGGACCGTGTTTTGATTCCAGCATCCCAGGTGGTCCTCTGAGCTTTCTAGGGATGATTTCTGAGAGCAGAGCCAGGAATAACCCTTGAGCCTGCTGGATGTGACCCCAAAACAAAAACAAAAAACAATAACAACAACAAAAAGAAATTAAAAAATAATCACCTTATGCAGTAAAATATCCCAAATGCATTTTCTTTCTATCAGTCAGACTTAAAAGAGCCCCGATAACATGTTTTGATTCCAGTATATTGTAAAAGTTTCCAATCATAGGTAATAATAATCCAGTTATATTAAATATTAAAGAGAACATTTCACCAGATTAGCATTGATGTCTCTCCAGAGTTACCCATTTGATGTGGTATTGACTCCCTCATCTAGTCCATACATGACCAGGACAAGCCTGGGCCCAGAATTAATAGGAACATAAGAGTGATATCAATAGCAAGGGCCACAATTCCTTGACCATGTATTTGCCCAGGTCATTAAGAGAATGTGATACTGTGGCTTCCATGTGTTCTTTCCCTTCAAGGCACAATTACATGTAGACTATCAATGAAGCCCAGAAATATGCAAATCCCTGAATTGTCATCTGCACTGATTTCTGTCACAGTCACTGGGGGAAATTATAGACCCAAGAGATTTCTAGGCTTTTTCAAGTTAGCCTACTTATATGGAACTTTGATTCCTTCTCTCCAAATGCTAGGCTCATTAATATAACACAAATCCCATATAAACCTCTTCCCATATCTATAACCAGCTCTGTAGGCCTCTGCTGTTTCACCTCTAATTCTATTTATTTTATTTGCGATATTTTATTAGGTTGAGTAGCTCCTTGGGAACTAAGAATGTTAAATTAGTTGTGCTGAATTTGTTTGTTTTTTATTTTGTTTCTTGGGCCACACCCGGAGAACCTCAGGGATTACTCCTGGCTCTACACTCAGAAATCACTCCTGGCAGACATGGGGGATAATATGGGATGCCAGGGATCAAACCCGGGTCCATCCTGGGTCAACTGCGTGCTCAGGCCCAGTTGTGCTGAATTTTGGTTCTAACAAGCACAACACCAACTGGGTTTTTTTGGTTTTTTTTTGTTTTGTTTTTTGTTTTTTTGTTTTTGTTTTTTTTTTTTTGGTTCTAACAAGCACAACACCAACTGGTTTTTTTTGTTTTTGTTTTTTGTTTGTTTGTTTGTTTGTTTTTTGGTGCTTACAGCAAATGCAAGCCCATCTTGATTATGCCACTCTTTTTTCACATTTATTCTGTCCATAAGTGTTGCAAGTCAGCCCCTGTTGAGGTTGACTGATGGAAGGATGGAGGATGAGGCCTTTCTCCTCTAGTTTGGGACACGCGCGCGTTTATTACCCTGTTCTATTACCCTAAGAATAGGCCTCAGGAAATGTAATTGCCTCTGCTCCTGCCCTTTACTGGGAGAGAATTCCGGCCAGCAGCTTTCTCTCAACCAGGACAGAAGGCAGAAGGCAACTACAAATAATTCGCGAGTGTTAAGCTCTTTTGTGAACACCTAGAAAATTAAGCTGTAGAAGTTAGTAAAAGGCTCAGGGTGACGTGTGTGCCAGTCGAGAGGCTTTATTGAGGGGAGAGCAGGGTTTTTATGCCCTGCTCCAGTGGGAGGAGTAGTAACATAGGATTGAAACATAAACCAATCAGATTTGTACAAGTACAACAATTTTAACCAATGGGAGCACATTTTGATGGCGGGAAGGATAAGGAGGAACCTGGCAGGATGAGAGGAGGGGAAGCAAATTCTTAAACAAATAGCTAATTGATATTTACGCAAATACAATTTTTTGTTTAGCCTATTTTCCATTTAGATCTTTCTTTTGTGCAGGCAATAAGGATCACAATTTAAACTTTACAAAAACATATCTATAACTACATGCTTGAGAGCAGGCACAAAAAACAGATTTCATGGAAAGGTTAAGGAATCTGGTTAAGCCAGATTCTGTGTGCTGAGCTAAATTTATTTGCAGAGTTTCCTGTTGGCTCGGGGCTATGCAAACTTTGTGGCTATCAGGCAGGCGGTGGAAAATTCATCCAGAGTTCCATTAAACATGTGGGGTGCACGGTCGCCCACAAGGAAAAAAGCCCCTCACCTTCCACAGACCCTTGCTTTTAAGCCCCAGAATCAGGTAGCACCCAAAGGTGGGATCAGATACCACCCAATGGTGGGAGCAGAATCAGGTACCACCCTAGGGTTGGAGCAGAATGCCAGGTCACATCCTAGGTTAGGGCACAATCACTGATCAAGGTAGGGTCAGTAACATAATAATCCCATAAAAATGTTTACATACACAACACATAAGGACATGGTGAGTACATATTTAAAAAATACATTAACTTTGGTATCAGTCCTGTTATAAACCTTGAAATTTTTATGTCTTGTGAATTATAGCAACAGTTTATCTCATTTGCACTTGTCTTCACAAATTCATTCCCTTATCTAAAAATTTTCCTTACCTGTGGTATTCTGTTACCAGAATATAATTCTAATAGGAGAAAAAATGCTCTTTATTTTACTTCCATATAAATTACATTTAAAAATCAATTGCTTGGGGCCGGAGTGGTAATATAGTGGTGGGGCCTTTGCTTTGCACATGGCTGACCCAGGACCAATACGGGTTCAATTCCCCAGCATCCCATATGGTCCCACAAGCCTGCCACAAGTGATTTCTCAGTGCAGAGTCAGGAGTAACCTCTGAGTGGCACCAGGTATGCCCCCCCCCAAAAAACAAAAAAAAATCAATTGCTTAAAAATCTTCTCATTAAGAGTAATGTCCCAGATGTTGTATATTAAAAACATGATTTTTTATATTCAAATGATAGATAGATAGAATGATAGAGTTTTATATTCAGCATTTAGCCCTGTTTTATCCAATATGGCTATTTAAACTTGTTGCCTAGCCCCAAATAATTCTGTCTAACATGTGAATGTACCCCTCCAAGCCAGAGACTATTGTATCTGTCAGATCTACTTTAAATATTTATGTTTGATATGGAAAGGGGCTCTCAGGTACTACCTACAAATCCCAGAGTGTTCCAGAACATGGAACTGAGATAGTACTCCACCTATAGTCCCCAACCTCCCTAGATATGCCTCTAACTCCAGACCCTTTAATTTGTATCCACTAAATCTACATCTCTGCATGGAATTCTTACCCAGATGGAACTCCTTAGCTTTTACAAAATGGGTGAAAAATAGTTATTGGCCATCAATAAAGGTCACCATGTTAACAAAAATGGTGTTAAGAGTTCAACAATCATGTATGTAATCAAGGTGTTTAAATAAAAAAAAAAAGAGTTCAACACATGGTCTATGTAATTTCTCACCACTTGACTGACCTTTCCAATCTATACCTTGATTTTATAATATTTTTATTAAAAATTATATTGAAATAAAATAAGCTTAATTTGAAGCAAAAGAAAACACTACTTTAAGTCTACATTGGGATGCCAAAGGATTTGAATAAAAAAGTACAGACCTTGCATGTGCGAGGTCTTAGGTTCAATCCCTGACATTTCAATAACCCCTGTAAACAGCACTGCCAGATATCGCCTGAAAATAATAAGAATAAAAGACTATATTGGAAACTACCGTGTCTATTACATAGTAGCCTTTTCACACTGTGTCTCCCTATTTCTGACTTAGTTTCATCTCAAGCTTCACATTCCAAGTAATCATTTTCTCTGGTATTCGGGTCCTTTCTGGTTGGTTAAAGGTATGTGCTCTAGACTTCTTAGTTTTACCACTTTCAGAATGCCATTCTCTGAGAATACCATTGTTTCAGTACAATAACATGATGGTTTGTCCATCTTAAATTTTTGATAAATGGTATGACAGTTAACTTTTAAATCCTTGACTCCATTTTATCTAGAATAATATCGGAGAACAAACTCTAGTATTGGGAAGAATACTAGATACTTTCCTCCCACCATAGCTAGCAAAAAATGCAATGAAAATGATACCTCAAGAATCTCAGTTATGCCCATTTTTATTTTTAAAGTGACTAAATTTCATAACAATTACATTTCATAATTATTAAATTTTGTAATTAAAATTTAAATTTGATTATAATAATTAAAATAAATTTTATAATAATTACAGGATTATAGCTTCATTTTATTTTCCTGTTTATGATTATGAGTACATATTGAACTTTATTTTTCTTTTGAGTTATCATAGGAATTTCTGTAGCTCACATTATTGTGAACTGCATCACTTTCTTCACCTTTTACCACCTACTTAAAAAGCATTTGCAAGATGCTTTCCATATATTATTTCCGTACTCAGGTTTCTGGTTTTATGGCATAATTGTCTAGTATCTTGCTTTTTTTAAAAGGGATCAAAACCCCATTTAGGGTTGTATAATTTCTTTAAAAATGTTTTAAAATAATACATTTATGTTTTATCAGTAAATGTTTTATTTCTATACTTATTTTATAATCCTAAATACCCAAGGTATCATAAAAATTTCTTAGATAAAAGTGGATTTAAGTACAAAAAAGTTTAAAAAGCCCTGTGCTATTGAGACCAGATTCCTTAATTCTCCAAGTTGTATAAACAGCTGTAAATGCATATGGATTAGTAAACAGTAAGGTATTACCAAGAATTTGTACAGACTGCCCGAACTCATGTCCACTTTTCTGTCTTCCTTTCTCACTGTGGTTTTACTTGAATAACTTACCTGCTTCTTTGAATTTCCAAGAGTCCTTTGCAGTTAGCAATCTCTTCTGATATAAAGAGCAGCAATCAATTGAAATATTTATTTCTAAAATTAAATACACATAAGCTTAAGATGTGCCACATAAGAACTTGATAGCATTTAAAAAATATTAGACAATAAATCTAATCAAATATCCATGACTTCATATAGTTACAGAAAATGTTTATCTTTGTGAGAGTTTTTAGAATCTACTCAGAAAATTTCAAATATTGCATAGATCTGCTTCCACTATAGACATCTAGCTGTTTACTCCATCCCCTGTACTTAGCGATCTTGCAACTGGGATATATACATTTTGCAGACCACCTTTGCCTAATTTCCCCCTTTACATCTCAATACTCACTTTTGTGACAAACACAAAAATGATCTTTATATGGTTTCTTATTTAGATAACACATATAAGAGAGATGGTATATTTGTCATTTTTACAAATATCATAAATTCACTTAGTAAAATACTATTGAAGTCTCTATGTTGTAGTAAATGTCAGGAAGCCCTTTTATAGCCAAGTAATATTCCAATACATGTGTACTATATTCTCTTTACCTATTCAATATGGTGAGATATATTGTTTTCACACCATGGCTACCCTCACTCAGGCTGTGGTGACAGTGGTGGCACAGACAATTCTTTAAAAGAGTGATTTTTTTAATCATCTGATCTAGTATTTAGGCAAGAAAAAAAAAAAAACACCCAAATAGAAAAATATAAAGTCAAGATTTCACTCTGTGCAGATGACATGATACTAAATTTAGAAAGACAAAGAATACAAAAATATTCTAAAATCAATAGATTTGTATAATAATGTGGCAGGATAAAATATTAAAACACAAAAATGATGGATTTTCGAAAAAAGTAAAAGTGATTTTTTTAAATCAAAAAGAGCAGTAGTACAGTTGGTAGGGCACGTGTCTTGCTTTTGGTCACCTGGATTCGATCCCTGACAACCCATATATTTCCAGGAATGACCACTGAATGTAGAGCTAGAAGTAAGACCTGAGCATTGCATGATGTGGCCCCAAATTAAAAAAAAAAGACTAATGTTATCTATTTTAAATTAATCCCAAGAAGCTAATTAGCTAGATCATCTCTATAGTGTTCTACTTTTAATGTGAGATTCCGCTCTACTTCTTTCCATAGTAATTCTATGTATTGACATTCCAACAGTAATATCCAAGAGTTCCTTTTCTCCATATCCTCACCAGCACTTGTTGTTATTTCTTATCAGTTTCATATTGGCCATTCTAATATAGGTTAGGATTTTATTTGCATTTCTTTAATCATGAGATGTTGAGCTCCTTTTTGTGTATTTGTTAGTCATTTTCATATTTTCTTGGAAAACTATCTAAATTCATTTCCCATTTTAAAGAAGATTAGTTGTAAGTTTTTGTTTTCCTATTGTATCATTTGAGTTGGTTCTGCATTTTCATGTTAATTCCTCATTATGAGTGAAAATATCACTTTTCATTTTTCAGGTTGTTTCTTTTGCTGTGCAGAAGCTTCCTAGTTTGATATAGTTCAATTCTTTTATTTTGTTGCCTGTATTTTAACAACTATTATCAAGATCTGTGTAATAGAGATTTATGTCTATTTTTTATTTTTATGTTATGTATTATGAACTATAATTTCTGATCTTATATTAAATCTTTAATTCATTTTGAGTTGCTTTTTTTGCAACTGGTATTATAGAGGTGTATAGTTTCATTCTAGATAGATTCATTTATGTATTTTTTCTCATCGCATCTTATTAGAGACTGTTTCCAGAGTATTCTAGACTTACCAAATATCAGTTGGTCAGATCTATATGAGTTCATTTCTGGATTCTTGACTTAATTCCATTGGTTTGTATTTCTATTTCTATTTTTATTTTGGTTATGATAGCTTTGTCATGAAGTTTAAAGTCAGGAAATGTGATAACACCAACATTTTCATACTTAGGATGCTTTGATTTCTGGTTCCATATACACTTTCAAAATTATTTTTCTAATTCTTACAAAGCTTCCATTGTAATTTTTATTTTGATAGGGATTGCACTGACGACATATGGTTTAAAGGAACTTGGAAAAAAGTAATAATAAATTTACTATTTAATGGATACAATTGTAATTTTCAATTTATTTTTATTTTCATTTCTTTTCATCAGTATCACATTTTCTATACACACATGTGTAACTTCCTTGATTAAATTCTTATATACTTCCTTATCTTTGTACTATATTAAGTGGAGTATTTTTCTTTATTTCCTTTTCTAGTAGTTCTTTGTTTGCAGCATTACTTTTGGTAACAAACTATCGCATTATAATAATAATAAAGTTGTGTTGTTCATTCACTTATTCATTTATATTTCTCTAATAATGAAAAGTGGCAAAAGTAGAGGACATTTGGTTTTGTTGTTTAAATTGAGATTTGTCCTTGGTGTTTCTCAACCACACTCCTCCGCCCCTGGATGGCAGATGCTAATTTTAATATGCAGTCTTCCTCTGCCCACAAAGAGGTTTCTTGTAGCTCCAAAGAAGTTTATATTTTTGCTGTCAGCCCCAGTAGGTTATCTTCTGATGTCAGTGTAATGAATTTGACTCCCTGAACAATGTGGAGAAAATAGATCAGTCGGAGGTTGTTTTATCCAGGTCCTGGCTCCATTTACAGAGCAGCATAGGAGACTTTCTTCAAAAACAACTTTTCTCTTTGATAGAAGAAAAGGTAGCTGCTGGCAGGAATACTGAGATGTAAACTAAGACTCTGAAATGTGGGCTTCTGAAAAAAGCCATTTGAGTGACAGTGCCCAAATGTGAGACTTGGACTCAAAGCACCTCAAAAAGATGTGAACTCTCTGTGACATGGAGGTAAAAATAGGATGTTGTAGATAAGAACACAAGTTGCTGAAGCACACCAAAACACATCTATGGATCCTTAGAGCACCAAAACAAGCATGAGAATAAATACAGGTGACTGGTGAGAAGAGTGACCACATACGGGGGAAAAAAGCCCTTTTCCTCCTGACCTGTTCTGTTCTCTAACTCTCTCCCCCCAGCCCTGAGAGTTCAGACAGGTAGCAGAATTAGTTACAAATCAGAGGTGATAAAACTCAGGAAGAGTCTTACTGACCTTGCAAATCTTAAAAATTGCTATATAGGTGGGAGGGAGGAATAAGGTAGACCTTGCACATAGATTTTGTGGTAGCAATGTGTATGGTTCTACGTGCTACACATGTAGTAATGGAACAAAAAGTGACAGTGAGGTGAGAAAAAAAGAGACAGTGAGACAATGTTGAATGTTAGTCTTGTAATGGGAACAAACCAGGAGACACAACCATGTTTATTTGATCTTTGCTTCAGTAGGTGTTGGGAGAAATTCTAAAAGGAAGATCAGACAGTCAGTTGTCCATGACAACTGTTCTGAGAACAGAAGTGCTTGCTGTCTGTGAGCATCACATTGAGTTCCTGGATGAAGGGTGCCTGGAGAAATCTTAGAGAACTATTCTCCAAGTTGGTTGTGTTTCAGAACTTTCTGGGAGCTCGAGCCTGGCCATCAAATGAATATCTTAATAGAATTGTAGTCTTCAGCCTGTAGGTTGTTTTTTATTTTTTGCTAAGTTTTCATTTTAAAGTTTTGTTGGTGATTCTAATGGATTGAGATGATTAAGGAATGTAGGAAAGGTTTAAAGGAATTTGCCATTGGTCTCAGAGTAGTAACCAGTTTATATACAGATCAGAGGTATTGGGAGTGTCTTATATATCTATCTACATGCTCATGCTTACAAAGGAATTTTAAGATCTTCAGAGAGAGAGAGATGAGGAAGACAAATGCCTGCCACAGAGGCAAGTAGGGCAGTAGATAAAGAGGAGGGCAGGAGGGAATCTGGGACATTGATGATGGGAAATGTGCACTCAGGAAGTGTGTAGTACACTATATAATTGAAAATAAATCATTAACAATTTTGTAACTGTGACTTCATGATGATTCAGTTGAAGAATTTATTTATAAAAATAAATCACCAAAGGGACAAAAAGAATCTACTTCTCCTTCCAATTGTTTCATATACTTCACATACCTATCAGGGGAGATCAGGCTATTTCTTGAGCTATGAAGTTGTCCCAGTATTTACCATGTTGTATAAAGAGAACAGGATAAACTGATCTCTACACAGCAAGAATTTAACTGGTATGGATGAGCATTTGAGAGAAATGGAGACTGATTTTATTGGTAAAGGATATCAAAAAGAAAAAAATTAGTTTTAAGGAGTATACAAGAGATCAAATAATTAGTGGTAATGAGCTCTCAACATTCATATGGGTTGGTTTTTTTTTGCACACTGTTGTCAAGAATATTTACAACAAAATGTTCATCTTTTGTTATTCTGTGATTAAAAGCAATGTTATTTTCCCCTAGAATTATTATATGTTTTATAGTGTTCAATTTTTTATGTCAAGTTAATCTGGCATTTTAGATTCAGATTCTATATAGGAAATATTCATGATATGTTACCTTGGGTGAAAGAAATTATTGAACAGATTGCTTTATCTTGACCTTATGTGACCACCATTTTATCAGAGGTTTGATGTATGATATGTATTGGTGGTTCCAGTAAAAACCAGAATAGTGACTGAAAAACACTCTAGCTGATGGGATCCTTTACATGAACAGGGAATTTGGCAACATTAGATTCTTAGAAAATTTTTGTCAGTATTAAAAAAAAGGGGTAAATTGGCACAGAGAAGAAAACAGTTGGTTCACCTAGTTTCCAAAGTATTTAAATTAACATACATCTAAAAGGCATTAATATAATATCAGTTTGTTCTTTTAAAAGACGTTGAAATAAGAAACAAGTATTAGGGGTCGGCGAGATAGCATGGAGGTAAAGCATTTGCCTTGCATGCAGAAGAATGGTGGTTCGAATCTCGGCATCCCATTTGGTCCCCCGAGCCTGCTAGGAGCGATTTCTGAGCATAGAGCCAGGAGTAACTACTGAGCACTGTTGGGTGTGATGCAAAAACAAAACAAAAAAAAAAAAGAAAAGAAAAGAAAAGAAAAAAGAAAAAAAAAAAGAAACAAGTATTAGAGTTGCCATGTTCAGTTTGGGCACATGGAACAACTATCTTTTGCCCTTAATGGAGAATGGCCTCCTGTTTCAGAGAGAGAGAGAGAGAGAGAGAGAGAGAGAGAATCCCAGACTTAGCGATCTTTACATTTATCTTGATTATCCCCAATTCTGAAATCATTGCACATATCTATACACTCATCTGATCAGAAATATAATTTTTAAGTACTTGAAGGCAGGTGATTTCTCCAGAAAATCTGCCTTATCATGGATTTAAGGCAGATTTGTTTATTTAAGGATTATTCCAGGCTCAGTGAAATAATGGTCATCGAATCTATGATTTAAAACTCATCTGTGCCACTGTCATATTCTACTACCCACATGTGGGTCAACTAATTGCAGAAGAGAAACTATGGGCACACTGTCCTGGAAATGGGCACCTCTGGTTCAAGGTGTCTGTGTGGATGATTATCATGACCCAGAACTTAGTTTTTCATGGCATCCATCTTTATAAACTTGACCTACTGTGAGATTAATGACACAAGCAAAAAAGGAAATTGCTGGATTACCATAATTTTCTGACCCAGAAAAGAATAACTCTAGGTACTTCAAGAGGATAGTGGACTGGTTATATTCAATAATTATAATTCATGAGAACAGTACACCTGAGATTCAGTGATGGTTATAGAGAAATAAACTTTGGGGGATCCTTCTTTACTTTTTTATCACACCCAGCAGTGTGCAGGGGTTACTTCTTGATCTGCACTTAGAAATCACTCATGGCAGGCTTGGGGGAGGCCATATGGGAGGCCATCCACGGTTGGCTGCATGCAAGGCAAATGCCCTACCACTGTGCTATCACTCTGGCCCATGGGTTTCCCTTTTTAAAAGGAAGCACAGCCTGTCTTTGTGCCCATTTCATTCCCTGGACATGTGATGTGTGGCAGTATTTGGGAGTGGGGAGCACTGGGAAGGAGTCAGCATCACCTACCAGCATTATCTTGCTACAGAAGTAGGGCAGTGCCATCTGCTGTTCCCCTTCCAGAAACCTCTTGTACCTCACTGCTGTAGTGACCAACATGGGGGCAGTGCCAGAGGCCCCTTTCCTCTTCTTTTCTGGAATTCATCAAAATTAAGTTGTGTGGTCTCAAGTTTTTAATGCTCTCCTAGAGGATCATGAAATTTTCGAAGTGCGAGTCCTTCTTTCAAGTGCTTTCTCCCCAAGGCCTTCATGTCCTGCTTGACTTCTTAGGCTTCTTTGAAGGACTTCCTAAAGGGGCAAGTCATAGCCTTTCTCACCTAGCCCACAGGCACCTCCAAAAGTACTAGGTTCATTTGATCCATCCCATTCCAAGTAGAAAATTTAAGTAATAAATTAAGACTCTAATATAGTGTTTTTATGTTCGAAAGCCAAGAACCTGGGAAATGGTAAACTAGCTACCCAGGTAAAGAGGAGGGTACCTGATTCAGAAAAGTGCAGAAACAAGTGTTTGTGTCCTGATCGGTTCTTCAAGATTGTGTACATAGGAAGGGAATTCAAAGGACTATCATGTCCTACTGGATTTCTTTTTTTATTTTTAAAATTCTCTCTGGTTTTGGGATTACATTAGCTCTGTGCTCAGGATCACACCTGGGGGTACCCTGGGGACCATATGTGGTACTAGTGATCAAACCTGAGTCAGCCACAAGCAGAGCAATAAGGCAAGCATCCTAGCCACTGTACTCTCCAACCGCTGTTCTAGTGAATTTCTCTTGCCATCTTCCCAGGGCATGACTCCAGATAACAAATTATATTGGTAGTTTATGTTCCCTCTCACTCTTGTACCAGACTTGAAGTTCAGTAGCCTACTTTAACTGTCATTAAAGAGGAAATTTTTCCTTTGAATTAGATATTTATAATCCAAGATGGATTTGGATTCTTTAGGTGGCATTTGAGATGAGGAGATACTTCCTAGTCTTATCTATTATCCTCTCCTAGAGAAAGGGGTACTGAAGCCGAGTATTTCTGGATTGAATAGAAGGTAGCTTGTCTATAGCATCAGTAAAGGACCTGAAAATGTGTGTCTGCAGAAGGGATTTGGGGAAGTATGGAAGAGTGTAGAAACAAAGTCTTCTGGATCAGTAAGAGGATCCAAGGAATAGTCTGCATAGATATATAGGAAGAAACTGCATCTTGGATTCAAGCAGGAGTTCCGTGTGTGTGTGTGTGTGTGTGTGTGTGTGTGTGTGTGTGTGTGTGTGTGTGTGTGTGTGTGTGTTGCAGAACTGGGCCAGAGGAAATTAGAGTGGGTCAGCTTGTCAAAAAGCTGCTTCTCTGAGGTTTTCCTCAGGCTAGATCTGGAGTTAATGATAAAGAAGCAAGCACAATTAAATCACAACCTGCTTTTAATATATGCTATGTCATTTGTTTAGAACCCTGGCAAATTAATCACACCTTGAACCTCTGCAGCCGTAAGCAAATGCCAAACACTTTAGTTTTTTTGTACCATTTTTGTGATAGTGTCCCACTTTGTGAGAACTTCTGATGAGATGTTGAGGATTCACTTTGGGTGGTAGGTACTTGGCCTGTTATATTCAATGTTGTGCTCCAGCTCTTCAGACTATCTACCCAGCCTTAGCAAACTCTTTCATAGCATTTCACATCTCTAACCACATACTACATACTATCCTTTCTAATGTACACTAATGTACACATTGACAAATTTACATGCCCCTCCTTATCACTTTTGAACCATACCTGGTGGTACTTGGAGATCATTCCTTCCTGGCTCTGTGCTGAGGTATCATTCCTGCTGATGGTCAGTGTAAAATCATCCCAGGCACTATATCTCCAAGCCCAGGTATATCAGGGTTGCACATGAAAGAATGCCAACCAGGTTGAGGATGAAACACATGTATTCTGACAGTCTTCTACCTAATCTGGAGAGCCTGCTGCCTGCCAGAAGTACTATTATTTTATTGAGTCTAGAGACAACTCCAAGGTGGGGTTGCTATCCTGAGTTCATCCTGCCCAGGTTTGCATATAAGGCAATCTTTGTTTTGGGTGAAATCAAGTTGTAAATAAAATGATACCAAGAAGCCAGGGATAACCTTTGTTTTGGGTTACATAAGGTGTAAACCAGGGGTCTCAAACTCACGGTCCTCCGCACAACATTTTTTGGCCCTTGGCCGGCCTTCAAATATCACAGTATTCGCGATTATTCGCTTACCGAATAATCGCAATAAAAAATCACATTAGTAAGAAAAAATTTGCATTAAACATTCGCATACCCCAGCAGTTCCGTTCGGGGTATGCAAATGTTTAATGCAATTTTTTGCGATTTTTTTCTTACTAATGCGATTTTTTATTGCAAATATTCGGTAAGTGAAATCCCTTATGCGGCCCTGCTCACCCCAACTTTGCCTCCTGTGGCCCCAGGTCAATTGAGTTTGAGACCCCTGGTGTAAACCAACACTCAGGAACCTATATAGAGTGCCACCTACTGAATATGAAAGTAGAAGGTAAATGCTCTACTCACTATACTGTCTCTCCAGCCCTAAATGAATGCTTTTTCTTGAAATTATGTATGGTGTTAAAAATAAAAGTGGAAGATTTCAATGGTTCTGCAAGTCGACCAAATAACTATTTATACTTCTGTTAGTTTTCTCTTCATTCTCGCGTATACATAATAATGGAAACTATTTTGTATTCTGTCTCATTCACAGAGGTATGTCATAATATTTTTCTCTATTTCCTAAAAAACCTCTGGAGCTTTATAAATATATACATGTATACAGATGCATATATATATATATATATATATATATATTGTGTTGCAAAAAAGAGCATCTTGAAAATCCATGGTTTTCTAGGCATTAGATTTTTCCTTTGGATGTTTAGCTTTTTGCATGAGTTCCTGTTTGCCCAGGTTATAACACTCTTATTACAACAGTGCAGATTCTTTGCTTCCTTTTAATTATCCTCAGGTGTAAAATTACTCCAGTAAAGATTATGATCTCCTTTACAATCCCTTTTATATTACCATATTGCTTTACAGAAAGAGTGCCACCTTGTACAACATGGCACTAGCTCAATTTTAGCTCTGAGAGCACTTTTTCCCCATTGTTGCGAATTTAGTCGATGTGCAATGGAATCACAAAGTTACTTTAATTATCATTCCTTTCATTACAAGAAGAAATAAAATATCTTCATATGTTTTCATTCTATTCCTGATATGAATCATTTGCTCATATCCTTTGCATATCAGAATCTTGCTTTTTCGCCCCTATGGTTCAATAAATGTTAACTCTGGTTAGAATTATAATTTCTCCATTGCATTAAATATTGAAGTTTTCCATTGTGCTGAAGTTGAGTGACCTTGGTAAGTCATATGTGTCTTTTATTTCCTTTGAGTGCGTCCCTTTTTTCAAAGCCGGGATAAGCATTAGGTCTGTAAAAGAATGTGGGCTATTTGTTACAGGCTGGTTTTAGAATTTCATTTTAAAGTGAAATATTAAAATGTATTATCCACACAGGATCTTCTATTTCCTGTGACTGCTTGAATGCTTTTCTGATTTTCATCTACATATCACAAAGACATTTGGTTAATAATTCCATATTCACCTCGCTGTACTAAGAATCTACTTTATTGTATGCTACATTTTAGACTTATTTATATACTTCCTGTATTGTGCCACATTTTTCTCTTTGAACCACAACCAGAGTGAATGAATTTTCCTTCATTATATTTACTAAAGCCTGGATTTTTTTTCAGATTAAAAGTTTCATGTTTATATTTCCAGATTAAATCTATGGCAATTTTCTTGAAGTCTAAGATGCTCAATTATTATAATTTTATCAGGTTGGCATTAAATCTCTAAGTTAAATTTAGGAAAATAGCATTTACAAATATCAGTGTTTTCATTTTGTGACAAAATGCACCTTTGTATTTCACAGAATCAAATTTCCTTTTGTAGAAGGAAGTTTTGTCATTTCATTTTGAAGGTTCTCATCTAAGTGAATTTCTAAAGTTAATATTTAGTGGCACTAGTGAAAAGACTGTCATTAAGTTTTCCAACTGAAAGCACGGAGTTGCTTTTGGTTGTGCTGTTAGAATTCACAGTTTTTGTTGGTTTGTTTACTTATATAGCATCAATAACACTTGTCTTTTTAATTAAAGGAATCATCTTAAGCTTAGCAATGTTCCTAAGCCTCCTACGTGCTTAGGAAATGTGGCTCTGTGACAGGTTAGAAAGGCATAAAAGACTGGAACAGAAGTGGCATAAGGAAGCAAATGAAAATAAAATCATATATAGCCACATCTAGAAAGCTTGCCCTAAGCTTCCTCACTAAGATGCCCCCTGAAGGTTTCATGGGTCAAATTAGTCTGCCATCCTCCTACTCACACATATCAAGTGTAACTCAAGATTTCTATCTAAAAGTTGACATAGATATCTAGTGTCATGAAATATTTATGGGTGTCTTGGAGTAACAGAGGTCTATCCACCCACCCCACCACCAACACACAAACACACATGCAAAAACCTTGGTTACTCAATTAGGTTGTTGGTTTTGTTTTATTTTGTTTTGTTTTGTTTTGTTTTTTTGGAGGGGAGGTACACCTGCTGACACTCAGGTGTTACTTCTGGGTATGAGCTCAGAAATCACGCCTGGCTTGGGGGACCATCTGGGATGCCAGGGGTTTGAACCTCGGTCCATCCTAGGTTAGTGCATGCAAAACAAACACCCTACCACCTGCACCACCGCTCTGACTCCATACTCAATTAGATTTATCACACGAGGAGGCTGTGTTCCCTGAGAACCACCAAAAGAGATGTCAGTCACAGAATTTTGAAATTACAGGCCCTGGTTATATTAATAATCTAGTGGAACATTTTTCTTCTGGACATGGCATACCAACTTTGCCCTCACAACCCTGTGAAGTCTTACTAAATATTCTTTTGCTCCCAATGGTGACAGCTAAGGTCACTCCTGACAGACAGGACTGTATCTCAATAAGCTTTTATATAAAGTCATGAGCTCTGAATTCCCTTTGTGAACAGATCCCTGCAGTTTTCTACACAACATCGTGTTTATTTCCTAGCATGTTTCTTGAGAAATGCCATCAGAAAGTGAAAAATTATGGGAATTTATAATTAGATCCAAGTTCAAATTTAAGCTCAGTGCTCACAAACCAACAATGGGAAAGTTTCCTTGTGCCTCCGTCAATAATATAGAGATAATATAAAATAATTATTATAATTAATATTCTATACCCAGTGTTATTCATAAAATATAAATATAAAATATGGCCATGGGTATTCTATTTGCCATCCACCAATCAAAGAGATCTTGATATGGGAGAAAACAAAAATTCATGCTACTTAATGTCCTAAGGGATGGTAAGGTAAAGATAACACATGGGTTCCTATGCACACCTAACAAATGTCATAAAAAAAAAAAAAAAAAGAAAAACCTAATAGAGGAAGAGTGATCGTTCTTTTAGTAGGACTGCTCAAAATTGATTTCCTCTAAGGATCCATGAGCATACTACTGAGTCCGAGGTAGAAGAAATCAGTAGTACTTTAGAAGAAGGGCATGTCAGCTGACAGGAACAATGCAGGCAATGGGAACATGCTTGCCTCAAGAACAAAGGGAGGCTCATGTAGCTAGAACAGAGGTTTGGAGATGAATAGTGTGGTAATAGTTGGGTGAAGTCAGGGAGGGAATGGACCAGATTAATAGTGCAAGGGACAGTAACACTAGCCATAGGCCAAATCCAGCCAATAATCTCTTTATACAAATCTCTCTAGATATGTATGGTTTTTAAATTTAGGTTTTATGGGCAGACAGATAGTACAGGCATATGGTAGAACTGATTTCGATATCCAGCACTTTGTATGGCCCTGTGAGCCCAAGAGGGAGTGACCCATGGGCACAGAGCCATAAACAAATCAATAAATATATTTTGAAAAAAGAAAAGAAAATTGGCAGTGTTGAGGGTGGGGCTGGGTCATACATGGCTATGCTCAATGCTTACTCCTAACTCTGGTTTTGTGTTCAGGGATCACTTTAGTCCCTGCATTTTAAAAGGGTAGACTAGAATACAAAAGAAGAAAATATAAGGTAGATTCTGTATTTCCCTGTAAAGCTCTAAAGATATATAACTGGCTGATTCCTGAAAAACTGCAAGACCGTAATAAGGAGGTAAAAGGGAATGCAGTCAGGGAGCTATTGCTCTTGTCCAGATTGGAGTATGAAGATTTGTGGTTCAGCATAGAATTGTCCCACTGAATTATCTGAAGTCCCAAAGTCTTCCCGTTGGTACCATAATTAACCCCTTTAATTCCCTGGCATTTCTGAAAAATTCTCCCAACCCTCATGTCTGCTTTGGGAGTAATCAACTCTGCACTCTTAGAAATGTTCACAGGATTGAGAGAAACAAAGAAAAGCTGGAGGCAGGTGGCAGCCTGCCTAGATTATAATTCTATAGGAAGTTTTGTCAGTTTAATTTGAGACATTGGGCTAGTGGGCTGTCTCCACCCACAGCACAAGTCACCACAAGCTATCAATTAACTCGTAATAATAGACGTGGATAGAGAATGTTTCAGTTAGACATGACAAGATGCGAAAATTATTTAGTATGACACATTTTAATGTAAGCTGTTGACACATTTGTAAACACAGTAACCAAAGTTCCAATGACTTCAAGAAAATTGAAAGTTGTGTGGAGCATTTAATTCTTTTATTCCATTAAATCTTGAGAGCATCTAAATATCTCTGACACTGTATAAAAATCATGGCCAGATGAGGCCGGAGAGATAGCACAGCTGTAGGGCCTTTGCCTTATCCAGGGCGGACGGTGGTTCAAATCCCAGCATCCCATATGGACCCCAGTGCCTGCCAGGAACGATTTCTGAGTGCAGAGTCAGGAGTAACCCCTAAGTACTGCCAGGTGTAACCCCAAAACCAAAAACCAACCAAAAAAAAAAAAAACATGGCCAGAGCTGGAGCGATAGCAGAGTGGGTAAGGCATTGCCTTGCATGTAGCCAACTCAAGTCCAAGTTCGGCATTCCATATGGTCCTCCAAGCCTTCCAGGAGTAATTTCTGAGCAGAGCCTGAGTAACCCTGACTACCACTGAGTATGGCCCAAAACCAAAAAACAGAAAGATCACAGCCACACTTACAAGTAGTTGTGTAATTTTTTAAACAATTTAGTACAACCTTTATCTTTTATCTTTAGGCTCATTATATGGCATGGAAATCATCTCTGACAGAGTGATTCTGTGTGTCTAAATAGAGATGAAATAAAATTACTCCAGGCTTTATTAGCTTCTTCTTTCCCTTCTGGCTTTTTTCTTCATTTCTCATTGCTCTGAAGGAGCACAAGCTAGAGATAAGATCAAACTCCTGACCTGTAACTCTAAACAGATTATAGTGCCTGTACTAGGAATATATTTGAATCTCTTTCTGTGATTTGTCTTTGATCTCATAATTTTGATTCTCTTTTCCTGCATGTTTGGAAGTGGAGGCATATGCGCAATTCTTTTTTCTTAAATAAGTGTATTAAAATTTGGTTTTGATTCTGAGGACAATTCACATAGAAACATCAGAAGAGATGTTCCACATGAAATTGAAAACACTGATACCCCCAAATTTCTAGAATGTTCTATAAATCTCAGCTTTCAGTGTTACTTACTGCTTCTGTCTAGAATACTTTTTATTCTATATTGTGAACTGTTCAGAGTGTATGTGATCAAACTGGAGGAAGAAAAGAATCAGAAACAGAAATCATTGACTCTATGTTGGGTTAGCTCTTCCTCTGGTCTCTTGCACACTTGCTTATGGGCTACCATCCAGCAAAAGGCCAGAGTAGACTGATCAGTGAGGCAGCAAAGTGGAGAGATGGACCCTCTATGTTGGGTTTATTTCTGCATAATTGGTTGCCCTTTTCAAGATCTGAATTTCAGAGCCTTCGCTCGCTGGTATGTTATCTGGGAAAATGGGGCTCGTTAAAAGAAATGGGCATAAGACATACCCTCCTCGTAGGGAAGGGCCCCCAGCCATAAAGGGACCATATGTTTGCCCCCTGCATTGCCTTTTTATTGAGGGGCTGTCACTACATCCCATTTGTTTTTCTCTCTCACTATGACTGCTTCTGAGAAGTTTCAAAGGAAGGTAAGCAGCCCTGCCTCATCCACACGCTTCCCTGACAGAAGGGTTCTGAGTTTCTGCTCATCCAGGCAGGGGCCATTTTGGAGCAGCAGTCTGGCCTGGCCTCTCCTTAGGTCGATGCATGCTGTGACCACACGTCTCTCTCTCTCCTCAGAGACGGGCATTTGCTTATAGAATGAATTCCTTGAAAGCTTTGCAATGGGTCTTTTTCATTGTAGTCTGTCTTCCAGAATTCTTGGCTCCTTGCGCTTGGGGTCCCAGCTGGCTGGTGTTGACTTTACCCTCCTGGTTTTCCACAGGCAGCCCAAGGAGGTGGCCATAGGACTCTATTGTATGGCCATGCGATTCTCCTGAGGCACTCCTTCAGTGGAATGGTAAGTCCATTTAAATGTCAAATTTGAATCTATAAGGATTCCTAACATAGGGGAAAATATTATTACAACATGAGTATGTTGTAGCATAGGAACAATATGAACATTGAACAATATAACACATATGAATAATATGAACATCTGAACCATATGAAACCTCCCCTCTTTTAATGGCCAGAGGAATTGAGATATCACCACTGCTCCAATTCTTAAATAAAATGAATTCATCCAGAAGCAAGTGGAAAAGAAGACACCAGACAGTCAAAAAATAAAAAATAAACTGACCAAGAAATAGCTAATAAGGAATCAAGAACCAGAATTAAATCAAACTTGTGATAACTCAGTGAAATCTGAGGTCCTAAGGGAAATTCTAGTTTGGAATAAATTTGTTAACTACACATTGCCGGTGTTTTGCACGGAGCATTAGCAGAATATTGTAATCTCGATCAAACATAATAGCATCTCTAATAACATTTACTTCCCTTACCTACTTGTGCCATCCCCACTTATTATCTTTATCTGAAAAAGGTGTATTCTTTCTCTAGTGCTTATGGGAAACTGTTACATTATTTCCAGACTATTTCACGCATTTATACTGTAGAAAGCTGCAAAGTTCATCTCAAACTATCAAATTGGCAGAAGAACTGTTGCTTCCTTAAATAATGTATTTGTTTCAGCATTTTATTTTCTTGAGCACTGGTAAGAACATGACCTTTTTGGCCTCAACTTTAATTTATTGTAGCCCTTCCTGACAAAAAAAATAGAATTAAAAGGAGCAAATGGGAGGTTATCAAAGCAAGAGATGGAAATATTTAGAGGGGGGATAAAATTGTGTACACCCAAAAATCTCTAGAATTGACAGGTGGTCATTTTTCTTTCAGAATATATTGTTTATAAAAATGTAGACAAAACCTAAATACCTCCTTTTGCTTTCTCCATAGAAAAACTAACTTTAAACCATACACTTTAGGCCTTGAAGATTGAGACTTACATCATGGCACACATATGAAGGCTTTCATTAGTTAGTTTATATTAGTTTTCCCCAACTCCAAATCTCCCACTCACAGGTAACATACCTCTAGAACAGCTAGTTTCTTGGATCAGCCCTGAGAATAAAACTTGTATGATGTCATTGTTCTGTGAACCAATTCTCCATTTCCCTTTTTCAGAGAGCTGGATGCATAATCTCGAAATCATATCCCAAAGCACCTGTCAGCATCCCCATCTAGTTCTAAGATCAGCCATTTTGATTATTTATGAAGTAAGCAGGAGGAAAGCTATATATTTTCTTTAACCCTTAATATTTCATTTTGGTATGGACCCAGTGGGGGACAGGACATGTTGAGAAGTCACTCCCGGTAGGTTCAGGGGACCATAGGTGGTGCCAGAGATGGAAACTGAGTTGGCCACATGCATAGCAAGCACTTTGCCCACTGTAGAGCCACTACAAATCCATACATTTATTATTTTAAAAAGCATTTTGTGAGTTTTATATATGCAAGTATTTCATAATATTAAAAATACACATTATTTGATAGTTTTAAAACAGAAAATTGGGAAAACAGAAAGTAATAGGAGTTTGAGAATCATTTGCTATTGCCCATTCTGCCTGCTGTCCAATGACAGCTCTGTCGTGATGTTGTTGATGCTAGGCATTAAAATTTTGTAAATAGAACTAGGGATGCAATTCAGTGATAGAATAAATCCTGTACAGTTGTGAAGCCCTGGGTTTGATCCCTAGCAATAACACAGAGAACTCTTAATTATTGCCTACATGTTAATTATTATAATAAACTACTTTGAATCTCTCAGAATATCTTTGGACTTAATCCTATATAACAGGTTACACTTATTTCTGTAACATAGACTGCTGTGAGTTAGGTCACTGGGTAATAACATCTTTAAAAATATATTTTAAAGAATTTACTGAAAGGATTGTAACCAATGATAGAGTCAAATCATTTTCACAGTAGCTCAATGTTGAAATTGGTAGCCAGTTAGTAATAGGATCCCAAACCCTGACAGGAGTGTGACTTCACTGGCATCTGTTCTTCTTTCACAGTATCTAACATGTTTAACTACATCAAGATCACAGACAGATAAACTTGCATTTGATGTAGGTCTACGAGAGCATGCCACAGGTAAGTCAGAATTCCAAATCTGCTTGATGTGGCTTAAACAAGGGGCTTAGGGACAGGATAGTGAATGTTGTCCACTAGAGATGCCATGCCAGTTTCGTAAAGAACCGGGTCTGATTAAGTTCTGGAAACTAATAAGAATTGTAATGCAAATCCACAATTCTGATCAAAAACTAAAAATGAAAGAGAATGTAATACTTCAAGTGAAGTATGTCAGAAGATGATTACTTGGGGCTAGGAGCTAAAATAAGTAGAGAAGTTATTCATGATAATATTCCTAATGCTAATGTTACATTATACTACTAAGGAAACACAGATGTCCTAATAAGGGTTTACATATGTGAATATTTATTCATATGAAAGAGATAGTCTCATGCTATTCTTCAGTCCATCATCTCTTTCAAAAATTGTGCTTACCAAGGTCAGTTAGTGAAATCCACCACCATAATTTGGGGGACTTTTTGATACATCATCTTCTATATTTTTCCTTCTTATATTTTCTTTAACATTTCTTAAATTTTTAATTACAATTTTATGGGCTGCACTTAACATTATTGCCGTAGGAGGAAACTGGTATAGCTTGAAGGACACATTAAATTAAGTATAATGAAAATGCAACCATATCACTTAATAATTGAAACGATGGGAAAAGTTGCAAAGTTATTAGTGATAGACAAGCTCCAAATTTAAAACTTTCTTTGAGTTGGAAGGCATAAGAAACTGATAGAAAAAGTAGATTTATCACATTATGACTCAGTGTCATTTGATTGTTCTCTCCCATTGGTTCTCTGTATCCTATGCTTTTGGAAAGACCAGCTTCTATCAGTCAAAAGTAATAACAGTCAAGGTGGATCATAAGAAAAGTGGCAACCAGAATTATGCAGTTTCTCTCAGGAAACCAGACACAGAGAATAGAGGACGAAAATAGCTATAAATATTTATAGTTAGAGCATCAAAGAAGAGACCTACTTGCCGTGTTGATAGAAGTGGAGCACTGATGGATAAAAGTTGAAAGGAGGCACATTTCACCTGAGTCAAGAAAACCACTTTATATTATCTGCAATTATCCAGCAGAAGAACAGCTGAATTTAGAAAGTGGGGTGCTCCCTGTGGCTGGAAATATTCATGGGCAACTTGATCATCTGTCAAAGGATTATAATTCCAGTTAGAGGTTGAGCTATATACCAATGAGAATTCTTAATTGTAAACAGTAGGGCTTGATTCAGGAGATGAAGTCAAGTAGAATGAAAATTTACTGTTAAGTAGAACTTTTTCTAAAGGTAAAGCCCCTATCTTGAAAAATAGACAGGGAGAAAAAGGACAGGAAGAGGAAATGGCCTAGGCCACACTTCAAGAAGGTTCTGTGGGATATGATCTTCAATATCAGAACATTTTCCCCCAAAGTGGCAGGGGGCATGCAAGGATTCTAGAGTAAACAGAGAAAGAGGTCATTTTGTTCTTCCAAGTTGTCAGTTTGTAAGGGAATGATGCAAATTACCTGACATTAAAGATAAACTAGAAGAAAAAATCTGTATCTACCTGCTATTTTTACTTGATGCACAGGAGTATCCTAGGACCTCACATGGAGAACTACTTCTTTTCTTGAGAAGAGAACAAAAGTAAATCTGCCTTTGCTCATTATGATTTTTTCCTAAAATAAAACTGTATTTGAATTTGATTTGAGATTGCTTTGTTTCAGCTAGTTATTTTTAAAATACATTTTCCTCAAAGGTATTGTCAACCTTTGCTGAAAAATTGAAAAAAAATGAGTAAACTAGCAGACTCTCTGAATGTAAGTTGGTTTCTGAATATAAACCAGTTGTTTGTTTCAGAGAATGTAATCAAAGAGTCATATATATGTGCGTGTATATTTATATATATAGACATATATGTAGTCATTCTATCAGTGAAATGACTACATTTTTAGAAGTTGGAAAGAAATTGATAAATGCCTCTTTCTGGTGATGTGATTTGGAAATATAATTATAAGATCCTTTAATAAAAACTAAAGTGATGAGAACATCATAGGGGATAGCTTCTTCCAGCATCCTTCTATTTTTCTTCTAGTCTGTGATCTAAATGTTAAGAAATCTACATTTTAATTATTGATCTTTTGTCATCTGTTGATATTTTCTGTAGTTATATCTTTTACTTTGCCTTAATGTTTGAACTTCCAAAGTGATATTACCTACCTGGATCCTGCCTATCCTGTATCTTATAAGTATGGAAGAAGAGTCTAAAAGGGAAGAGAGAGAGAAAGAGAGAGAGAGAGAGAGAGATTTTCTACTATCCTTTCATACTTTTAATCTTTTTTATTTCTTCTGTTGGACAGAATTTTTCTTTTTTTATTAAACTAAATTCTTTATTTAAACACCTTGATTACAAACATAACTGTAGTTGGGTTTCAGTCATAACAAGAACAGCCCCCTTCACCCGTGCAACCTTCCATAACCAATGCCCCCATCTCTTCTCTCCCCCTCCCCACCTGTATCGAGATAGGCTTTCTACATCCCTCACTCACTGACATTGTTATAATAGTTCTCAGAGTAGTTATTGCTCTAACTGCACTCACCACTTTTTGTGGTGAGCTTCATGTCATGAGCTGGACCTTCCAGCCCTTCTCTCTTTGTCTCTGAAGATTATTGCAAACATGTCTTTAATTTTTCTTAAAATCCATAGATGAATGAGACTATTCTGTGTCTCTCTCTGGAGAGAATTTTTCAACTTATCCTGTAACCCACTTTTTTACTCTATCTCTCTCTCTCTTTTTCATACTTGATTTTCCTCCAATGAATAAATGTTTAAATTTTGCTTCACAAAAGTAGCTTTCTCATCTCTCTTGGATTATTATTTACAAAAAAACTTCCATGGGAGTGAGGGTAGGGGAGCCTTGCAAGGATGCTTGCAGAACCTGGGGCTCACTCCCAGCAATTTGTGCCCATCTGGACCAGTGGTTTAGTGCCAGGGCCTGAGATAGCAGTGCTACATTAACCTTGTCGTGCCAGGGATCACCAGGCCACCCCTGTATTGACCATAAGCTATATGGCACTGGGGGTCAATTGGTATGTGCCTTAACCCCAGTACAGGCAAACTGGCCCATAAAATACATGTTAGAGTTTTCTCTGAATATGTAATCTGTTTTTCCCAAGTCTTCTGCAATTTTAATTCTTTCCTGGAGCTAAAAGATTTCTTCAAATGATTAGGTGATCCTTGGTCTCTATTCACTTGTAGATCAAGGTAATAAAAGCTCTGAGCTGGTGGTTCTGATTTCCCAGATACCTAGGCAATTTATTAGAAATATTACAAATCTTTCATACAAGTAGATTCACTTTTTTTTTAAGAAATAGCACTCAAATTCAGGATGGAGGCAATAGGAAATGAAATGGGTTTTATTAATCAGGACATAGGATTTGAATTATTCTCTTATTTTTAGCAATGCTCTTCACTTAGTTTTTCAGTGATGCCTGGTATTTTTTCAACCCCAGTTTATTTGTGATTTGTCATTATGTTGATTAAACTTATTATGAAGTTGAAGGAGGAAGCTGTATCTACTGTACAGATAGAGAAAAGGGTCTTGTTTAACATTTTGTCACTGCCTACTTTTTAACCTTATCTTCTTCAGCTTCCACAAGTAACTGTTACCTCCAGTTCCAGAGGTTGTCTGGGATTTAGGCAGTAGACATAAACATATTTTCTTAAAATGTCTTCTTCATTTTCTTTATTTGTTGGTTATGTTTTGGGCTCAGAGATTAGTGTTAGATCTGCACTCAGGAATCATTCATTGAGGGGTACCATATTGAAATGCCAGGAATCAAACCTAGTTCAGCACTTACAATTCAATCACCCTACCCACTGTATTATTGCTCAGGCAACGCCATTCCTTTTTTTTATTTTTTGGTTTTTTGGGGTCATACCTGGAGGTGCTCAAAGGTTATTCATGGCTCTGCACTCAGGAATCACTCCAGACTCAGGAGACCATATGGGATGTCATGGGTTGTACCTGGATTGGTTGTGTGCAAGGCAAGTGCCTTCACTGCTGTGTTATCACTTTGGCCCCATCAGTTTCTTCATTTGTTGCCTAGGCACTGGGGCTTTCTCTTGTGTAACAATTTCCTCTGCATTGCTCTTCCAAAATGTCAATCTTGGCTTTTTTTGTTATAAATTTCTTACGTACTTTCTTATTTCTTTGATACTTAGCCCTTTTATTAAAAAAAGAAATCTCACTTTAGGGGCTAATGCAATAGCACAGCAAGTAGGACATTTGCTAGGGTGAGACTGACCCGGGTTTGATCCCTGACATCGCATATGGTCCCCCAATTTCTGAACACAGGAGTGATTTCTGAATGAATGCAGAGCCAGGAGTAACTCCTGAGCACCACTGGGTGTAGCCCAAAGAAACCAACAAACAAACATCTTATTTTCTAGTGATTTTCATGGGTGGGCAGTGTTAGTTCCAGACTAAGGATCCACCACACAAAGACCAGTTATGCAAAAGCAAAGAAGTTTTATTTCAGCATGCTGGGGTAGACCATCTCCTCAGTAAATGGTGACTCCATCACTAAACAGTAAACACTTTTCATAGTGGATTTGGGGGCTTTACACATAAAAGGTTGGCCTTTACATCAGGGGGCTCTAGCCTTATATGGACGTCCTGATCATTGTGTTTTTTTCTGGTATTTGACCATGAAGCCAGTGGTTGTTCACAAAGCCAGCTCCTAGAATTTATTGCCCCATTTCTAACGTTGGGCATATACCCTCAGCAGTAGCAGTAAAACACTATAGCAAAGCTAGATTACAGAAGCAAATAAGAAGTTGTTTCTGAATCAAACTTTCTAAATCAAACTTTGATTCTAATATCCCCTTTTACTTTCCCTTCTCATAGTTTCTAAAAGGTGGAAACAAATATAAAGTAAAATAAGAGGTCAGTGAAACCAATTCTTAAAACAAAAGTTTCTTTTTTTATATATTTAAAAAACTGATTTTTTATTCTGGCCGAAGTGAATTACAAATATTTCACAGTAACATTTAAGGTACATAGTGACAATGAATCAGGGGCATTCCCAACACCAGTGTTGTCCTCCCTCCACCCCTGTTCCCAGCACGCATCACATATCTCCCTTCTTTATCCCCCAGAATACTATACTAGTATAACTGGTTCCCACTCGTACAGCTTGCTGTGGATTGGGTATAGATTCTGTTGTCATTGACTTTGGGTTTGATGTTCAAGTCTGATCATTTTTTATTTCCACTAAATGTTCATGAGAGTGTCTGGATCTGGTACCATTTATTTTCCACCATCAATTTATGAGGCTAAACAAGATGATTCAAGTAATGTGGTTCTGTTGGAGATATGGGAAAAGAAAAAGAAAAAAAAAACTAGGAGGAGTCCTTCTAGGTATTATAAATATATTTAGAAGAGGAAAGGGGAAAAAAGAAGAAAAAGGTAACAAAACAAAAAGTCACAAAAAATAACAAAGCAATAACAAGAAAAACAAAAATTTCTAAGAGTTTATGGAGGAAACATGTTTCTAAATATATTAAAAATACTCAAAAGCTGCTATAGACTCTGACTGTCAATAATCTTTTTCAGTTACTGTCTGTAAAGTAAACTAAAGTGATAAGCATAGCCAAAACACATGTAAGGCCAGCTTATAAATACAATTTCAGACTGTGTGTATGTATATGGGGGGGAAACTATCAGGAGAACGAGGGAGCCAGGGAAGTTTTGGGCACTGGACTCAAACAATGACTGACTCAAGGAGCCTGTGTGTAGGAGAAGCCTGTTGGTGGACCATACATCCTGCTTCCAAACAAAGGTCTGAGGGAGAGAAAGTTCGAATTGGTGACGACCTCATCCTTGTAAGCGTGTCCTCGGAGAGATACCTCGTAAGTACCTCCTAATACAGGCAACTTGCATTTGCATGATTTTTTAGGGGTAGATGACTAAAAAGAACTAAGCCACAATACATTGGGCAGGATTAGGTATACCTTAGTATACCTAATATGAAACTAAATTTTCCCCCTTGAATTGAAGTGTTAACTTTTTTCAATTTTACAAAATTATTATTTTTCAATTATTATTATAATAACCTATTACAATACTTTATCCAGCAAACTCTAATGTTATCCCCTTGGGCAGGCACTTCCCGAGAAATCCAGTTATTTATCCATTAGTTATCATTACAATGAATTAATTACATTGTCTAGCTTTGGTCTATGAATAATGAACCATTAAAAAATGGGGTCTAACAAAATAAGATTTTATTAGATCAAGAATAGTTTCAGCTGTTCCAGTCAGTGGCTACACATGTGGGTGAGATTTTTGTAGCTAGAAACCTGTTCCAGGGATGAATAGCATTGACACCAACCTTGTGTGGAGGGAGGAGGGTGCAGGAAGATCAGTGTTAGGAATAATTTTTAAGCCTCTCAGCTCTATTCCCTGTGGCAGATTTTTCTTTGCTGAATGCTGGACTAGTTTTTCCCAGAGTGTGAATTCCCTGCTTTCCTACCAAGAATAGACATTTTTTGACTTCCTGTTGAATCAGGGATCCAGCTGAGAGAACGAAGTTGACACTTGTCTGCCACCTTTGTAGCTGAATCCTTTTTCTTTTCTGAATAAAGCATTCCACTCTGAAGCAGTTTCTAGATGGGGTTGAGAAATCTCCCACTGGCTATGTAGAAAGGGCCAGATGACAGTCAGGCGGTGCTCTTCAATCCTTACAATCCTAGGCAATTCTGGTTGTCTGTCAGGCCTACCCTGGTGATTAAAATGATGTCTCCTTTGCTTTTCTGCTCCAGCATCTTTCGATCTCAAATGCTAACATACAAGTGGATGCCTCCTTTATGCAAACACTCTGGAATGTACATCCTACGTGCTCAGGATGTAGCATCGAAGAAGGTGTGTTTTGTGTGTGTGTGTGTGTGTGTGTGTGTGTGTGTGTGTTTGTATTTTATTCAGTCCCAGCCTGCTAGTGTATCTTATGCTCTAAATGTTGTCTGCTACTCTCCAGCCCTTAGCCCACCCCAATGTCTTGGCATACAGCATCATATCTGTTTGCTTGAATTTCTTTCTCTAATATTGTTTTCTATTCCAATTATATGAGCATTTCTGACTTTAAAAATAATTATTTAGAGTCATTTGTACATTTTCTGCTTGCAGGTCTTGCTTAGTCACTTTTCGCCTTCTTTGTTGTTTTTTTGTTTGTTTGTTTGGTTTTTTAATGGTTGCCAGTTGCAAGTGTTCACAGATTAGCAACTTCAGTTTTAGAAGAGATTACTTGCCAAGATGGTAGTATTGTTTCTATTTCTCCCCAGTGCATTTCCACACAGATGTGAAGAAGACTTTAGAATAAGTATTTGGCCATGTGTTTTTTACTGGTGTTTGTGGAACACCTGTAAAAATAATGATATTTTCTCATTTTTGTTCCCCTTAGGGTAAGACCATCAAACTCTTTTCAGAATATCCTATTTCTCAGAGCCAAAGTCAACGTACCTATTGAATTGTATGATAAGTATCTGGCTTAGTCATGCTTGTAGGTGATAGAGATGAACAGAATAATCAAATATCAATGACCTATACATTGCTACATTACATTTAGCACTTTATAGACAGATCAGAATCTGTAGAAATTATATCACAAATGAACATTATTTATAACCCCGAACTTACTAATTTTAAATCAGAAATGGCCTCCAATGATATGTTTGAAAATAAAGGAAATAAATGATCAAATTGATACTCTAGTCTCAGAAGGAATCATAGCTCAACTGAATAATTAGCAAACCACTTATTTTTTTTTTCATTTTTGGCAACTTTCTGAATATTCTCTTCCAAGGTAGATTTTGTTTGACTCTCTTTTTTGATGCCAAAATTAACCCACCCCAAGCCCTTGGTTAATCATTCTCCTTTTTATCAGAAACCACGAAACTCTGCATTTAAATTGAATTTTGAGTCAGTTGAGGTCTTGGTTAAATTTTCATGTTAAATTCTTCATTTGCATGGTAGGAATAACATTACTTCCGACCCAAGAGAGGGCTTGTAGAAATTAATTAAGGAGTATTTGCAAATCATGTCAAAAAGGTCCTTAAAGAAGTGTTAAGTGCCCTTGTACTGGAGCTTGGGTAGCTTGTCACTTTGCGTCATCTAGCCCTGCAGAAAAGTGTTCTTTACACTTAATACTGGTGAGAAACACTCTCAGCCCTGGAGACAGTAATTGATCCTCCTCTGATCCTTCCCTTCATCTGTTTCCCTTAAGGAAAGTTATGATGCACCAGTTCTTGGCAATTTTTTCTCTAGGAGTAAAATATGGATTGAAGGAACATACAGACTGTAAGTGATGAGCTCAAAAGGGGACTTGGCCTCACTGTCCTGCAGTGTTAGTGAGCTAGATTAAAAATTGATCCTGAGACCATGGAAATGGCTCCCCACAAAATGCCTAGCATGTTCATGGCCCTGAGTTCAATCTCCAGCACTGTCTCTCTCTACTCTAGCACCACCCAGGAGTATAGTCCTGATGCTCCAGGCCTAACTCCTACTAAAAGTAAATCATTTCCAGAAGAATAATCCCATATGGTTTTTATTTTCTAAGTAAATTAACTCTTACGAATTCCCCTAGATTATGAAGCATTTTAATGCAAAAAAAAAAAAAACTTTAAAGAACACAGTTAGGGCACAGAGTGATAGTTCAGCAGGTAGGACATGTGTCTTGCATGAGGCCAACTCATGATCAATCCCTAGCACTCCATATGATACACTAAACTCTGCCAGAAGTATCTCTGAGCTCAGAGCCAAGAATAAACCTGGAGCATCACCAGGTCTGCACTCCCAAAAGGACATAATTGGAAATAGTGCAATAAGAGACAAACTGAAAGTGGGCTTCTGAATATTTGATGTAAGTTTAAGAAAAAGTTGCTTTGCCTAAATAAACTAGGGAATATCAGATGGCCCTGGTACAAGTTGTCCATATAATACTTTGCTTCTCCTGAGGCATCTCTTATTCATACTATTTTAATCTAATACCCTAGTTTGTTAACCCCTAAAATGTATTTAATTATGTGACTAAAATTTCCTGACTTAAAAAAAATTGAGGATGTTAAGTCCATATGTCTCTTGAGAATGACTGATCTGAAGAGTATATTAATTCAAAGGAATATTGAATCAAATTTTTCTATAAAATAAATTTTAGACTGAAATCTTTGATGCCATATCTCTGAATTAAGATTCCAACTTTATTTGAAGACTAACAGTTAACTGTGTCTTTGAAGTTCAGTTTCCCAATGTCCCCTAAACTCTGGCTTGTAAGCTTTCTTTTCTGTGAGAGCTAAATGATTGTTGGCAGCGTGTCTGCTTGGGGATACTGTCACGTTGTGTTTCCCTCTGTGTGTAAAACAACATATAGGTTGAGTCTGTGTTTGTTAAATACACTTAAAGGTAACCTCTCAAGAGACAGCTCTCAAAAAATGTTACTACTTCCTTTTCAAACTATAAGACTGTAGTTTTATGTTTCTTCCACACATAGAGATTGTAAGCATTTATCTAGGATTTTGTCGTGGGGTATATTTGTATTATGAAAAGTTGAAATATATTTTTCTTTCTAACAGTAGCAAGTAAATTTCCAATTTTTAATAATATTCATTTGACACTGCTTTCACCTTACATTTTGATATCAGAGTTGCTCATCTATAATTCTCTGCTAACTTGTAATTTTAGAAATGCTTTGACTTTATTTTCTGATTCAAGCCTGATTCATGGAATTTGTGCTTTTCTAAATACTTCTTTTTATATTTTCTATAACCAATCCAGACTTGCATGAATTTACCCTTTAAACATGCTGTTCTCTGTATTAAAACCTACCCTTCTGTTTAATAGCAGATTATAATTCTCTTACAGGATATCTACTTGGTGGGCATGTAGTACGTCTTTTCCATGGCCATGATGAGTGTTTGACGATACCATCAATAGATCAGAATGATTCCCAGCACAGGTAAGACAATAGCTTGATTCTCCTGTCTCTGGTCTTTGAGTGGCTCAGACTAAAGAGTTTGGTTATAACCACAGATGAATTCTCTGGTAAGTTAACAAATCTCTCTCCAGCCATGAACTATAGTTGGATAAAAAAAAAGAATGGTGGTCCAGGGAAATAGTACAAGGTCAAAGATGCTTACTGTACCCAAAGTTAATCCTAGTTCAGACTCTGGTATCACCTGGTTTCCTAAGAAAGCCCCAAATGTGGCCTAAACTCTGTCGCTGCACCCCAAAATTGGATGTCAGTAGAGTAGAGTTGGCCTACAGGAATCATGCTTCTGAACCAAATAATATAGAATGTTCCAATCTTTCATTTTCATGGGAAGCACCTTTGTTTAAGGAGTCCTTGGTGGCTTTCGTTGTAAATGGAACTGCCCGTTTTGGTGATGAATTTCAGATCGATCGATCATATTGGTGAATCTATGTACTCACAAAAATTATTCATCAGATCATTCAATGCAGATCACCTCTATTGTTCCTCTTTTTGTGCTAAGTGAACTTAAATTCTAAATAATCTGAAATGATTTTTGTAACTCAGTTTTTATTTAATGAAATTCTCATTACTAGAGAATAATGACTTGAGAAACCAATTGTCAGTGATTATCAGGGGCTGAATTTTACAGAGAGAGTGCCAAGAATAACATTTAGAGGATTCTGTTGAAGTTGAACATTCTTTGCTCCTCTAGTTAACCTTTCAGTTGATGTTTTCTAAAAGTTCAGAGGGCATAAAATTAGTTCAGGGGAATCGGTTCTTGCTTGCATGTAACTGACTTTGATTCCTTGGCACCATATATGGTTTCCTGAACCCTCCCAAGATTGATGCCTGAAACCAGAGTGAGGAATAGTCCTTGAATACTGTTGAGTATGGCCCTATTCTCCCCCTCAAAAAATAATAAAAGAATTTTAAGTAAAGAGGCAGAAGATAAAAAAAAAATCCAGGTTATCAAATTATATGGTTGGCTGTTTCAACATTTTATTTGTCATCAAAAACCCACAACATAAATATATTGGCTCCTGTCATTATAAAATATGATATATATTTAAAAAAAATCAAATCTCAGATTCAGATCTACATTATACTAAATCTGGGCAGCAGTGAGTTTGATCTACAAACATTATTTGTATTATCCAAGTGTCAACTGGAACCTTGTCAACTGCATGTTTTTCTTCACTAAAAACATGGCATCACCTTCATTTGACACTGAAATCATCTGGACCAAGCAGACCAAGGCTCTGCTAAAGGCCATACACTGACTGATTTCAGATGGCAGCCTAGAGCCTAGAGATCCTGGTTTTCTATCTAGGGTTCATTTCTTATTATGTAATAAAGATCATGAGAAGCAATATGCTTCCACAGTGTTTTATCATATATCTTAGAAACCATCCATTGGCAACATATATATCACTCTGAATCTCTTCCTACTTCCTCTGTTTTCTCAATATACCGTCATAGGAACCAGATGTCACCCCACGTCAGTGTCTAGAACACATAAACCGGGCCAATAGGAAGTGCCTGATTGATTTACTCACTGCTTCCCACGCATTGGTCTAGATAACTTGACAGTTACATCTCAGTAGGAAAGCCCAGAAATTTCCTTAGAATTAAGAATTCCCTAGATGATAACATGAGAACTGATTCCATTAAAAAAATTTTCTGTTAATTATGAAAATAGGCAGTAACCACATGCTGTCACCTCACTGTCCTATTGTGATTTATCAAGTAGATAAAGAACTAAAGTTCTGAGAGTGTACTCGGCAGAGTTGTCTGCAAAGATGAGATATACCAGAATTTGCCGGTCCTTCTTCCTATTGTTATTTATCATTTAAAACTAGAAATTTTTAATAGGTGAAAAACTCAACTTGTGCACTTTTAACTGCCCTCCTCCTCTCTTTCACACAAACACACACAGACATACAGACACACACACACACACACACACACCACTGCCAGTCATTAGAGCCAAATTAGAAGCAATCATAGATGAAACTAAACATTGGAGATACTTTTATTTTGATGGATGTTCTGTTGAGTAGTTTAGGGTCCTGACTGAAAGGGAAGCCTGGACATATATTTTGAAGGAGATCTGGGAAACAGATGATTGGGAATTCCCAAAATTGGCTCCCTGAAGCCTAGATGCATGCATGCCATCTTCGAAATAAAAGCAGAGTTGGCTTTTGTGGGCTGAGTATTTCTGGGACCTCTGATTTGTATTTTGGAAAGAAAAAGAAAAGGGGCATTTTTATCTTTAGAAGGAAGCAAAGAGGGTCAGCAGAAAGCAGATTTGTAGGAGAAAATCAACTATTCAGTAAACTGGAGCCAGAGCTTTTGTATCAGCTATCAGCTGGCCTCCATCAAATAGGTTGACTTGGCAGTATTTTATGTCTAAGTCTGTTTATTGTCAGGTAAATCCTCCATTCTAACCCAGAGGGCCAAATACACTGGATTCTGCGAGTGCACCGCAAAATTGAAAATGGAAAACACTGTGTCAGATTCTAACAGCCACCACTACCTGCCAGTGATTCCTCTTATGGGACTGACATTGCAAGAGAAACGACTTCTGTTTCTCTAAAGCCTGAGAGCTATTCAGGTTAGGAAGGGAGGCTGGCTTTCCCAGGGCACATACCCCAAGTCAACAATTGAGCATTCTGAGCTCGGATTCTTGGCTCTGCCTCTGGCTTGGCAAACAAGCAGGAGTTAAGTCACTTAACCTGCTAAAGCCAAGGTTAAGCTGTCAGCCAAGCTTTCAAAGCACCTCAGCTTACTACCCACTCTACTCCTCTTCTTTGCTAATTCTTTTAAAGAACAGGGAACAGGTTGTTTCAACCTCTGTAACCTTGTCAGATGAAGTGGAGTAGGAAGCCTGTGTTTCCTCAGGTGGGAAAGACTAACCTTCCAGGACTCTGGCTATCAGAGGCACGGATCTCGGTTAATCCTAGATTCCTTTCTCCTTTCCCATGACCTACAATGAGCTGTTTAGCCAGCTCCACCTGATGAATGTTTTCAGTCCTCACTGAGGGCGATGGGGTTGGGGTGGAAGCAAGATGGGGGTGTAGAATGAAACAGCATCAGGGAAAAGCTAGACAAATTTCTTTGCGTGGCGAGGAGGTCAGGGCTGTATTTTAATCTTCTTGATAAACACGACTTATTATAATTATAAAATTGTATTAATATATAACTACAACTCTAAATTATCATTACTATCATTATAATATTGTCATAGTTATAATTATAATATTGCCTACTCATCCTGATAGAGACCCCTGGTTAGTAAAGCCTCAACTTGGAATATGTATTTCTTTCTAAATATTTCCTTCATGCTTTCTGATAAGCATATACTCTTGACAGAGACTTAAAGTGTCTGTATAGCCCTTCCCTCAATATGATCATAGTTTATATAATATTTCAGTGTGTTTTGTTCTAGTGAACTTTTATGCAGCTTTTATACTATCCATTATAAGCAAAATTTTAGTAATTCCAGTTACAGAATTTTTTATTTCCATAAAGTACTTTGTGCACACTGGTTGCTTTTCAATTTTGGGGGCCACATTGTGAAGTGATCAGAGGTTATTCCTCAACTTACACTCTTTGAAATAATTCCAGGGGTACTTACTACAGGGGACACCAGGAATCAAACCTGGGTTGGTAGAATGCAAAGAAGCACCCTACAAAAGGCCAGATAAATAGCTCATGTGATAGAGGATATGCCTCTCCCTCACTCTCTTTCTCTCATTCTCTCTCTCACACACACATACATACATACACACACAAATACGATAGCACAGGAAGTTGAAAGGATTTGGTTGAGACCACTCAGCTCACTGTTTCCAATTCAAATCTGCCTAACTCCAAACTTTTATTTTTCAATCAACTCATTATATTATCTTGGGAGATAAAAACTTAACCTTTCTCCTCTGGTCTGTTGATTTCTTATTATCTCAAAATCTAGGTCAAGATCCTCCTGAGATTTGAGTGATTCATCTTTTTATAGATACAAATACCTCGGGGGATAGGATTTTAGATCAGTGTTTTTAAATGGAATTATCAGGATGGATCTAAAGTCACATGAGTCTCAAAACATGGCTGTATTCACACTTTCAGGTAACTCAGGTACCAGTACTTATTATACATTTAGCTTTTATACTAAGGGTAGTTAATTTAATTTCTCAAAATTTATATTATAGTTGAGTTGGTCCTTATTGCACAGTTTTTTATTTTTTTGTTTTTAAATATTTATTGCACAGTTGTTTTGGTTTTTTTTTTTAAGTACTTTGCTGGGGCTAAAAAGATAGTACAGCAGGTAGGGTGCTTATCTTACATGTGACTGACCCAGGTTTGATCCCCAGCATCCCATATAGTCACCCAAGCCTTCAGGAGTAAATTCTTAGTGCAGAGCTAGAAGAGGTGAGTACTATTGATGGTAATAAAAAGAAACAAAAAAAAAAAGGAAAAAAGAAAAGTACTTTGCTATCTGGTGCTGAAAAAATAGTACAGTAGTTAAGGCATTTGTCTTTCATGCAGCTGACATCATTTCAGTCCTCCATATATTATCCTTTAAGCACCTCTAGGAATGATCTTTAAGTACTGAGCACAGAATAAATAGTAAGCTCTGAGCACCACCACGTAAGGCCAAATACCCCAAATAAAAGATACATTTTTCCCTCAAAATTTAAAAGAATGCGCCATGCTCATCAAGTTGAATATGTTTGTATGTGGGAGAACTAGACCCAATCCCCAGTACCACACAGTCCTCCGAGCACTGAAGTGAATAATCCCTGAGTACTTCCTGTCTTACCCCTACAAACACATAAGAACAAACATTATGTATCTAGAGATATAGTACAGAAGTTAAGTTGTTTGTCTTGCACATAGCCAACCCCAGCTCAATATCTGAAACAATATATAATTCCCTGAGCACCACTAGGTGTGGCCCAGAAACTCCATTCCCCATAAAATCATCTCAGTTATCAGATAAACAAAACAAACTCAAAGCCAGAGAACTTTTACATACTGACAGATATTCTGCCCAAGTATTGGTCATGGAATCAAGAAAAATTTCAGAAACTTTAGCAAAGAAAGGTAAGTCAATTAAATCAAGGGGATATTTTTACATGGAAACTGGAACGATAATTTTGAAATGATTAATAAAAAACTGGTGAAATCAAAAAGTTTTGAAGTTAGCTAAGTAACAACATGTATGTTGGTTACTTAGTCATAGGCAAATGTGCCATAGTAATGTAAGATGATACACGAGATAAAATGGAATAAAACTCTATGGGAACTCTCTGCGTACTCTCTTTACTATCATTTTGTGAAACTAAATTTATTACAAAGTGAGCATTTTATTTAAAAGAAAACCATTAAAAGCTTATCTTTAATGCAATAGAGGAGACAAAGCTACAGTAATAGCAGCATGAACACGATAACAACTGAGCATAAAGCTTCCTAAAACAATGGGAAGAGAATGGGTCCATACTGTGCTACACGTTTTTAAAGTTAAATTGCCTTTCTGAAAGATGTAGAACTTCATCAGGGAACTTAACCTGAAAGAATGAGAAAATTCAGTATCTAATCTGATATATGTGACTAGCTATTTCAACTCCCAAGATGGAAATATAGGTGACCTTTTTTCCTTGTGCCCCTGATGATCCATAAGTGTCCTTGATTTAGATGTGGTAAGCAGCTTCATTGGACATGAGAGGGAAATTGTACTTCCTTTGAATTCTTCCTGTGACGACACCAGGAGGGCTAGAAAAACAGCAGGGTCTATGGTGGCAGCTATTCCCTGAAAAGTGCTGATCTATAATATCACTCATGGGTAAATTAATTTCAATCTCTGCTGACAGGAGAATATTTTATGAAGCTGGGGGAGCTGGGACACGAGCCAGATCTCTGTGGAGAGTGGAACCCCTTCGGATAAGGTAATGGAGGATTAAGGTGAAGCTCCTGTTGACTGTCACTTCATCCTTTCCTTTCCTTTACTTTCCTTTGCTTTCCTTTCTTTCCTCTTTTCCTTCCTTTCCTTTCCTTCCATTCTTTTCCTCCCTTTCCTTTACTTTTTTTCTTTCCTTTCCTCCCCATCCTTCCTTTCTTTTTTCTTTCTGTTTTTCCTTTCCTCTCCTTTCTTCCTTTCCTTTCTTCCTCCTTTCCTTTCCATTTCTTCCCTTTCCATTGGTTCTTTTTTTCCTTTCCTTTTTCTCTCCTTTCTTCCTTTCCTTTCTTCCTTTCCTTTTCTTTCCTTTCATCCTTTTCGTTTCTCTGATTTCTTTTCCTTTCCTTTCTTTTCCTTGTCAATTTCCTAAATATCTCACTTGTTCCACATCACAAGACAAACTCAATGTTCTCCAGCACGCATGTAAACACACACACACACACACACACACACACACACACACACACACATTTCCCCACCTCTGTTGGAACCCTGAGCACACCCTCGACTTATAGCTCTGCCACCCCTCTAGTGGTAAGTTGTGAAAGAAACAAAGATGTTTTCCACCCTCTTCTCCCATTTGTTTTCTTATTTTTTATTTAAACACCTTGATTACATGCATGATTGTGTTTGGGTTTCAGTCATGTAAAGAACACCACCCATCACCAGTGCAACATTCCCATCACCAATGTCCCAAATCTCCCTCCTCCCCAACCAACCACCACCTGTACTCTAGACAGGCTTTCTATTTCCCGCATACATTCTCATTATTAGGATAGTTCAAAATGTAGTTATTTCTCTAACTAAACTCATCACTCTTTGTGGTAAGCTTTATGAGGTGAGCTGTAACTTCCAGCCTTTCTCTCTTTTGTGTCTGAAAATTATTATTGCAAGAATGTCTTTCATGGGCCCGGAGAGATAGCACAGCAGCGTTTGCCTTGCAAGCAGCTGATCCAGGACCAAAGGTGGTTGGTTCGAATCCCGGTGTCCCACATGGTCCCCTGTGCCTGCCAGGAGCTATTTCTGAGCAGACAGCCAGGAGTAACCCCTGAGCAACGCCGGGTGTGGCCCAAAAACCAATAAATAAATAAATAAATAAATAAATAAATAAATAAATAAATAAATAAATAAATAAATAAATAAATAAAGAATGTCTTTCATTTTTCATAAAACCCATAGATGAGTGAGACCATTCTGCATTTTTCTCTCTCTCTGACTTATTTCACTCAGCATAATAGATTCCATGTACATCCATGTATAGGAAAATTTCATGACTTCATCTCTCCTGACAGCTGCATAATATTCCATTGTGTATATGTATCACAGTTTCTTTAGCCAGTCGTCGGTTGAAGGGCATCTTGGTTGTTTCCAGAGTCTTGCTATGGTAAATAGTGCTGCAATGAATATAGGTGTAAGGAAGGGATTTTTGTATTGTATTTTTGTGTTCCTAGGGTACATTCCTAGGAGTGGTATAGCTGGGTCTTATGGGAGCTCGATTTCCAGTTTTTTGAGGGATCTCTATATCACTTTCTATAAAAGTTGAACTAGATGGCATTCCCACCAGCAGTGAATAAGAGTTTCTTTCTCTCCAAATCCCTGCCAACACTGTTTGTTCTCATTCTTTGTGATGTGTGCCAATCTCTGTGGTGTGAGGTGGTACCTCATTGATTTGCATCTGTCCAATGATTAGTGATGTGGAGCATTTTTTTCATGTGTCTTTTGGCCATTTGTATTTCTTCTTTGTCAAAGTGTCTGTCCATTTCTTTTCCCCATTTTTTGATGGGATTAGATGTTTTTTTTCTTGTAAAGTTCTGTCAGTGCCTTGTATATTTTGGAGATTAGCCCTTTATCTGATGGGTATTGGGTGAATAGTTTCTACCATTCAGTGTGTGGCTCTTCTATCCTGGGTGCTATTTCCTTTGAGGTGCAGAAGCTTCTCAGCTTAATATATTTCCATCTGTTAATCTCTGCTTTCACTTGCTTGGCAAGTGCAGTTTCCTCTTTGAAGATGCCTGCAGTCTCAATGTCCTGGAGTGTTTTGCCTACGTGTTGTTCTATATATCTTATGGTTTCGGATCTGATATCGAGATTTTTAATCCATTTGGATTTTATCTTTGTACATGATGTTAGTTGGGGGTCTAAGTTCAATTTTTGCAAGTGGCTAGCCAGTTGTGCCAACACCACTTGTTGTAGAGGCTTTCTTCGCTCCATTTAGGATTTCTTGCTCCTTTATCAAAAAGTAGGTGATTGTATGTGTGGGGAACATTCTCTGGGTATTAAAGCCTTTTCCACTGATCTGAGGGCCTGTCTTTATTCCAATACCATGCTGTTTTGATAACTATTGCTTTGTACTACAGTTTAAAGTTGGGGAAAGTAACTCCTTCCTTGTTCTTTTACCCAATGATTGCTTTGGCTATTCTAGGGTGTTTATTGTTCCAAATGAATTTCAAAAGTGCCTGATCCTCTTCTTTGAAGAATGTCACGGGTATCTTTAGAGGGATCCCATTAAATCTGTACAATGCTTTGGGGAATATTGCCATTTTGATTATTTTAATCCTGCCAATCCATGAGCAGGGTATGTGTTTCATTTTCCACGTGTCCTCTCTTATTTCTTGGAGCAGAGTTTTATAGTTTTCTTTGTATAGGCCCTTCACATTTTTAGTCAAGTTGATTCCAAGATATTTGAGTTTGTGTGGTACTATTGTGAACGGGGTTGTTTTCTTAATGTCCATTTCTTCCTTATTACTGTTGGTGTATAGAAAGGCCATTGATTTTTGTGTGTTAATTTTGTAGCCTGCCACCTTGCTATATGAGTCTATTGTTTCTAGAAGCTTTTTGGTAGAGTCTTTAGGGTTTTCTAAGTAGAGTATCATGTCATCTGCAAGCAGCGAGAGCTTGACTTCTTTCTTTGCTATCTGGATCCTCTTGATATCTTTTTTTTGCCTAACCACTATAGCGAGTACTTACAGTGCTATGTTGAATAGGAGTCGTGAGAGAGGACAGCCTTGTCTTGTGCCAGCATTTAGAGAAAAGGCTTTTAGTTTTTCTCCATTGAGGATAATATTTGCCACTGGATTATGGTAGATGGCCTTAACTATATTGAGAAAGGTTCCTTTCATTCCCATCTTGCTGAGAGCTTTGATCAAGAATGGGTGTTGGACCTTATCAAATGCTTTCTCTGCATCTATTGATATAATCATGTGATTTTATTTTTCTTGTTGTTGATGTTGTGTATTATGTTGATAGATTTATGGATGTTAAACCATCCTTGCTTTCCTGGGATGAAAATTACTTGATCGTAGTGGATGATCTTCTTGATGAGGCATTGAATCCTATTTGCCAGGATTTTGTTGAGGATCTTTGCATCTGCATTTATCAGCGATATTGGTCTGTAATTTTCTTTTTTCGTAGCATCTCTGTCTGGTTTAGGTATCAAGGTGATGTTGGCTTCATAAAAGCTATTTGGAAGTGTTTCTGTTTTTTTGATTTCATGAAAGAGTCTTGCCAGGATTGGTAGTAGTTCCTCTTGGAAAGTTTGAAAGAATTCATTAATGAATCCATCTGGGCCAGGGCTTTTGTTTCTGAACAGACATTTGATTACCGTTTTAATTTCATCAATAGTGATGGGGGTGTTTAGATATGCTACATTCTCTTCATTCAACCGTGGAAGATTATAAGAGTCCAAGAATTTATTCATTTCTTTCAGGTTCTCATTGTTAGTGGCATAGAGTTTCTTAAAGTAGTTTCTGATTACCCTTTGAATCTCTGCCATATCAGTAGTGATCTCTCCTTTTTCATTCTTAATACGAGTTATCAAGTTTCTCTCTCTTTCTTTGGTATTTTTGCCAGTGGTCTATCAATCTTGTTTATTTTTTTCAAAGAACCAACTTCTGCTTTCGTTGATTTTTCGGATTGTTTGTTGGGTTTCTACTTCATTGATTTCTGCTCTCAGCTTTGTTATTTCCTTCTATCTCCCTATTTTGGTTCCTTTTGTTGAGCACTTTCTAGTTCTATGAGCTGTGTCATTAAGCTACTCAGGTAAGCTCCTTCTTCCTTCCTGATGTGTGCTTGCAAAGCTATAAATTTTTCTCTCAGTATTGCTTGGCTGTGTCTTATAAGTTCTGCTAGTTTGTGTCTCTATTATCACTGGTTTCCAGGAAAGTTTTGATTTCCTCTTTGATTTCATCTCGGACCCATTGGTTATTCAGTATGAGGCTGTTTAACTTCCAGGTGTTTAAGTTTTTCTTCTGTGTCCCTTTGGAATTCACATATAATTTCAGAGCCTTGTGGTCAGTGAAGGTAGCCTGCAAAATTTCCATCCTATTGATATTATGGAGGTATCTTTTATGTGCCAGCATGTAATCTATCCTGGAGAATGTCCCATGTACATTGGAGAAAAATGTGTATCCATGTTTCTGGTGTTGGAGTGTTCTATATATATCTACTAGGCCTCTTTCTTCCATTTCTCTTCTCAGGTCTAGTATATTCTTGTTGGGTTTCAGTCTGGTTGACCTATCGAGTGTTGACAATGCCGTGTTGAGGTCTCCCTCAATTATTGTGTTGTTAATGATATTATTTTTCAGATTTGTCAACAATTGTATTAAATATGTTGCTGGACCCTCATTCGGTGCATACAAGTTTAGGAGAGTGATTTCTTCCTGCTCAACATACCCCTTGAATAATACAAAATGTCCATCTTTGTTCTTTACAACTTTCCTGAGTATAAAGTTTGCATCATTTGATATTAGAATGGACACTCCAGCTTTTTTATAGGTGTTGTTTGCTTAGATGATTTTCCTCCAGCCTTTTATTTTGAGTCGATGTTTGTTCTGACTATTCAGGTGAATTTCGTGTAGGCAGCAGAAGGTTGGGTTGAGTTTTTTGATCCATTTAGCTAGCCTCTCTGTTCTCTTAACTGGTGCATTTAGTCCATTGACATTGAGAGAAAGAATTGTCCTGGGATTTAATGCCATCTTTATATCGAAATTTGGTGTGTCTTTTGGTCAGTCTTGTCTTAAACATGGTCTTTCAGTTTTTCTCTTAAGACTGGTTTTGAGTTTGTTAGCTTCTGAGCTGTTGTTTGTCTGTGAAACCATGTATTCTTCCTTCAAACTTGAAAGTGAGTTTTGCTGGGTACAGTATTCTAGGCGAAGCATTTATTTCATTGTGTTTTGTCACTATGTCCCACCACTGCTTTCTGGCCTTGAGTGTTTCTGGTGATAGGTCTGCTGTAAATATCAAAGATGTTCCCTTGAATGTAATTTCCTTTTTTGATCTTGCTGCTTTCAGAATTCTGTCTCTTTCTGTGGGATTTGTCATTGTGACTAAGAAGTGTCTTGGGGTATTTTTTTCTGGGGCCTCTTTTGTTTGTTACTCTTCGGGCATGCAGGATTTGATCACATATATTCTTTAGCTCTGGAAGTTTCTCTTTAATGATGTTCTTGACTGTTGATTCTTCCTGGAAATTTTCTTCCTGGGTCTGGGATTCCAATGATTCTTAAGTTGTTTCTGTTGAGTTTATCATAGACTTCTATTTTCATCTGTTCCCATTCTTTTACTAATTTTTCCATTGTTTGTTCATTTGCTTTAAGTTTTGTTTTCCAATCTCTCTATGTAGTTGTTATTGATGTCATCTTCCACAGCTCCAATTCTGTTCTCAGCTTTTGTTACCCTGTTGGAGAGCTTATCTATTTTGTCATTCAATTCGTTTACAGATTTTTTTCAGGACTGTTATTTGACCTGTTATTTTAGTTTGGAGTTTTGTGATTTCTGTCTTCACACTTTCTTGGTTCTTATTAGTGTTCTGTTCAACTCAATCCATGGTTTCTTTGCGTTCTTTGAGCATCTTCCATATTTCTTGTCTAAACTCCTTATCTGAGAGACTGATTAGTTGGTTGGCCGTTTTCTGATCATAAGAATTGTCATCTTCATTCTCTATGTCTGATGCTGGCCTGCGTTGTTTCCCTATTGTCACACTTGTATTGTGAGTTTTTCTACGTATTGTGGTGGTATTCATTGGCTAAATGATGTGCGTGGCCACGCTCCTCTGGCTCTACCCTTTCTAGGTGGGTCGACTTGCCTCTAAGGAAGGGGAGCCCTCCGTGGATGAAGCCTCACACAGGATCAAATCTTAGGCCTGAGCACGCAGCAGAGAAGACAGTCCGGAGAGAAATGCTGGGCTTCAGTGATCCAGTTCTTAGTGTGATTTTTTTTCTTCTTGTTGCAGCGGCATTATTTCCTTAGAAAGAGCGCACAGCCACGTAGTGAAGCAGAGTGGCTGTGCTCTTCTGGAGCCTCTGGGAGAGCGAATTTTCTGGGCCCTTTTCGGTAGCAGGGAATGTGGCTCATTCATTGGTCTGTTTTCTTCAACCACCCCAAAAGATCTTATAACATAATAAATAGATCTCTTCTTTTAACAGCCATGGTATCTTAAGGCAATTGAGATAGTGTGTCCACATATGCTATGATGACAGCAGTTGTAGCAAAGATGCTTAGAAATGCCAGAAGGTGCTGAAAGATCTGGTCAGTTATACATTAGGAGTTCATACACATACAAGGACCCAATTACAGAATTTGTTGAATGCTTAGATGTTAACTTTGACTTTGACGGGGTTCAGAAAAATCTTAGGGAATGTGAATTAGTACTAAGTAGCATGTCTTAAGGATTTCATGGGAAATGCCCTCCTCTTCATGTTTGAGATTTTCTGTCTGATCTATCAGTGTGTTAATATTAGCATGTTGGCAGACAAACTGAAAATGACTCCAGAAGAACCTGAAAGGTAGGATGTAAATTTATTTAAAAAATTTGAAACTAGGGGCCAGAGCGTTAGCACAGTGGTAGAACATTTGCTTTGTACATGGACGACCCGGGACGAAATTGAGTTCAATCCCCGACGTCCCATATGGTCCTCCAGGCCTACCAGGAGTGATTTCTAAGAGCAGAACCTGGAGTAACTTCTGAGCACTGCTGAATATGACCAAAAAAAAAAAAAAACCTAAATAAATAAATATTCAAAACTGGATGCCAAACTGAGATGATTTGCAAATAAGCCAGAAACTAAATTATTTGAGCTTAGAAAGGAGAGGCCTATATTGTCCTCTTTGATTTTTCTTTTCTCCCTACCCCTCCTCTTTACTCTTTACCTCCCCTACTCTTTACTTGGACACATGTTCACAGTAAAGTATGTCATATGAGAAGTATGTGTGTGCCCTAAAGGCCCCCATCAAAGTAATTCTGTAATCCATTTGGAGAACAGAAAAAAAGTTATACTTCTCTTACACATGTGTGTGAGTATATGCAGACACACACACACTTTTTTTAATTTAGAAACTTTTTTCAAAGTGTTGACTCTTCTCCCTCTCCACAAATAAACACCAAGTTTTGGTGCCACCTACCCAAATATTATGTGGATCGGGGCATTTATAATATCTTTTCACTACAGTTAAAATTTTTATAGTAGCATAAAGATGTTCTTAGTATGTTTTATATTGGTTCTTACAAATGGACATTTTTATACAGACAAAAAGAGTACTTATATATAATTCTTATTGTGGTTGTTTATTTCTCCTGAAACATAAACATTCAATATTTAAGTCCTTTATCAATGTTATTTTTATTTCTTTAGTGCTTCAAAATATTTGCTAAAGAGGATAGTCACTTTAATCTTAAAATATCTAGCTCTTCAACATTTTTCTTTAACTTAACATATAAATGAGTTACAGGTATTTCTTTTTTAACACTAACAGTGACTTTTGTTGAATTCCAACCTTTGATGTTGGATCATAAAATGGCTGGCATCCAACATAAAATCTCCCTTATCTCAATCATCTTATGCTGCTTTACTCCCACCAAATATTTTATCATCTTCTAACATACCACAATATTTTAAAAATCATTTATTAAGCTTGCTTAGAATCATTCTGTCCTGACAACTAAAAATGGAAGAATTTTTTACTATCTCTCTAGATGAAACATGGTTTGCAGTCATAACAATTTTATATTAGGCAGAGCATTTGGAAAGACTTTGCTTTATCAAAAACAATATTTTCCTTAAAGGCAATATTATTCTTTTTATGGGTTTTTGCTTTTTGTTACTGATTTTTTTGTTTGGTTTTCTTTGCTTTTGTGTCAGTGGCATGAAGGACACTTTAGTGGAGCAAAGGAGACATAGGAGACATTGGAGCTTGGAACATCCATTTACATCACACTATTACCCTGTCCCAGGATTGTGCTCCTTGTTGGTTCCCTTAAGAAATCCAAAGGAGGGCCCGGAGAGATAGCACAGCGGTGTCTGCCTTGCAAACAGCCGATTCAGAACCAAAGGTGGTTGGTTCGAATCCCGGTGTCCCATGTGGTCCCCCGTGCCTGCCAGGAGCTATTTCTGAGCAGACAGCCAGGAGTAACCCCTGAGCATCACCGGGTGTGGCCCAAAAACCAAAAAACAAAAACAAAGAAATCCAAAGGAGGCAACAAGCTAGGTGTAGACATGAAATCCTAGAGCAAGCCAGGAGCCAAGTGATTTAGTTTCTTAGTAACTGAACCTAAAAAATAAAAAGTTGGGGCCGGAGAGATAGCATGGAGGTAAGGCGTTTGCCTTTCATGCAGAAGGTCATCGGTTCGAATCCCGGCGTCCCATATGGTCCCCGTGCCTCCCAAGAGCTATTTCTGAGCATGGAGCCAGGAGTAACCCCTGAGCACTGCCGGGTGTGACCCAAAAGCCACAAAAATAAATAAATAAATAAATAAATAAATAAATAAATAAAATAAAAAGTTACATGCCTGCAACATGTGCAGGCTGATTCGGGATAAATATTGAAAAGATGTGTTGTCTGTAAATGCAGTTTCTTGTCTGCTTCATTTTCCCAGCTGGAGCGGCAGTAACATCAGATGGGGTCAGGCTTTCCGACTCCGGCATCTCACCACGGGCCATTACCTGGCCTTATCAGAGGACCAAGGTCTTATACTGCAGGACCGGGGCAAATCAGACACCAAATCCACAGCCTTTTCTTTCCGGGCATCAAAGGTAAGGTGTGATGAAGGGGAGTTTTGACTGTGTTCTAAAATTGAAAGCTCTGACCGAGAAAGGCAAAGCATTCGGTCATCTTAACCTTACATAAAGACACAAAACTGGGCCAGAGAAATAGTAAACAGGTTAAGGTGCTTGCCTTAACCATGCTTGCCTTACATGGTCCCTGTGGACCCCTTGAATAATGCAAAGTTACCCCAGCATAATCAGGAGTGATCCGGAACCACAAAGCCAAGAGTAACAGAGCCACATGTGGACCCCTACCCCAGTAAAAGAAAAACAATGGGCAAAATAAATCAAAACTTGTGAACTAAATAAAATAGAACAAAAAATAGACAAAAAACTATTCAGACTTAAACTTATTGGCCAAGTTAATGATTAATAGAATTGAAGGCAAAAGGTGTCAATGCTATGACAAAGGCTAGAATTATACTTTCAGTGATTAATTTCATGCCTTTATGCAGATGCTTGTTTATAATGCTCTAATCTGAACTCTGTGTGATGCTCTATCATGTAAACCAAAATTATTTCAATAAAAGATTAAAAATTCAATAAAGATTAAAGGGAACATAGGATCGGACAAATTAAATTGGAAATTAGACCTATGACAAATATGCCTTGTGTCTTTTTAATTGAGTTCACAGGTCAGAAAGCCCTTGAAAATAAAAACATGATAAGAATGATGATATTCATTATGAATGGAAAATCTTGTTTCTTAATATATGCTAAGTTATTTTTAATACTTTTTTTAAGGTGCTTAGGGGTTACTCCTGGCACTGTGCTAAGAAATTGCTCCTGACTCAGGACCATATGGCATGCCGGGGATGGAACCTGCATCGTCCTGGGTCAGCCACCTGCAAGGCAAACACCCTCCCTCTGTGCTACCACTCCAGTCCCTATTTTTTAATATAATTTTTATTTTGATCATTGTGGCTTACATATTGTTGACAATAATATTTTAGGTACATATTAACATAATATCATAGGGATTCCCATCACTGAATTATCCTCCCTACACCTCCGTTCCCATCCTACCTCCCATATCCTCCTCCCTCACTCTTGGGGCTGCTAGAATACGTGGTCCCCCTACCTCCCTTGTTTCCTCCTCTAACTGGGAGGCGGTCCAGTCCCTATTTTTAATACTTTAAAGTTGTATGTGTCACACTATAAAGCAATAATAACACAGTGATAATGCTTTATTTTAGAAAAATGCAAAAGACCTAAATCTAGATTTTATGTTATTTTAATTATCAATATTTTATAAAATTACAAGTGACTTGCTCATCCTAGAACATTTCTTCTCTATATGTCTCAAAATTTCTTCCAGTCTATTTCTAATGTTCAAGTAAAATAGATCCTTAAGAGCCCAAAGGGCATAGATCACGTTCTTGGCTTGCAGGGACCCTATGTTATACCCTGAGCACTGCCATATGTGACTCCCAAAACAAGAAATAAAATAGATCTTATGTTGCCTGAAAAAGTCCAAATATTTAGTTTTGAAATTTGATGGATAGACAACTTCTTTATTAACCCTTTACCTTAAATGCTCAAGCCAGACTTTGACTCGGTCTGATTCAGAGCTAGATCTGTTTAACTGGTCAGCCCTGCCTGCTGACCTAACTTCTGACAGACAGATATTGTCACTTTATGCTTCTGGAAAGAGTATCAAGCATGAGAATGGCTCAGTCCAGACATTTGTATTGTTCTCAGGGAGTGGGATCCTCCTAGGACCAAAGACTGCTATCTCCTTGGGGAACTTCATGCCTAGTTTCATTCTTTGTAATTCGCTTCCAGAAATAGATCTTGATTTGTGTTCTCAACACGATTTCAGCAAAGGGTTATAGATGATTCTGCTCATGTCAGACTTTGGTGTGAAGCCGACAGCTGCATTTCCTGTGGAGCATCACTGCTTTCTAATGAATCCTAGGACAGTCTTTCAGGATTAACCTACCTTGAAGAGGAGGCTCTTCTCTTTTTGTGCTCCTGTTTTTCTCTTCAGAGAGAAAACCTCTTAGCAAACTGTAGAGCTTACCCTATAAGTTGCTGTTTATCCGAGTTAAGCTTTTCCCACATCTGTTTCAAACATGAAATATATATATATATACAATATATATATATAAAATATATATATATGGTGCCTAAATACTTCAAAAATAAAAGCCAAAAAATCCAAACAAACAAACAAAAACCAGGCATTAAAAATAGAGTTTCAGCCCTGTATCTTTCTAAGTTTCTGTAGATATCCAACTGATTACTGAGGTTTTTGGCTCCTTGGATATGTTCTGATTTCTGCTTTATGTGACCCTTACTTCTGATTTGAAGAGTTCTGATATAGAGTGATTTTAAAATTCAAGCATATATTTATGTAGTTAAACTAATTTGGACCCCAGAAAGTAGATTTAGGGTAAGACTATTAGCTGAAAGAATGGAGAAGAAATATCAGGAGCCTGAGTGAAACAAGGCCACAATCCTTCAAGAATGATTCAAGGTTCAGAGCAAGTATGAAAAAGGTGAGAAGAGGTGTTGTGTATGTAAACATTTTATGGGATTATTATGCTACTGACCCTACCCTGATCAGTGATTGTGCCCTACCCTAGGGTGTGACCTGGCATTCTGACCCCACGCTAGGGTAGTACCTGATTCTGCCACCACCATTGGGTGGTATCTGATCCCACCATTGGGTGGTACCTGATTCTGGGGGATAAAAACAGGGGTCTGTAGAAGGCGAGGGGCTTTTTGGCTGGAACTGAGGCTGAAACTTTTGGACTTCAGTCTTGTCCACTGAATAAAGCTAATATTTCCACAAGCCTGACTGTCTGCAAGCTGTTTACCCGCCATTTCACCTCAGAACCATTGGCTGGACAGGGTGGCAGACGCTCCGAGCTGGAGGGGAAAGACCTCATCCTCCATCCCTCCATCAGTCAACCTTTTTAGGGGTTGACTTGCAACAATTAGATTGGTTTAAAAAAGCATGTAAAGAATATGACTCCAAAGTCTTAGTAACTCCACACTGTATGGCAATTTTGGGCCATACTCTTTACATGGTTTTTTTAAACCGATCTAATTCTTCCATCTGATAGGGTACATAGTTAGAAACATTTACCCCTTGTAAAGGGGATGAGGCCAGATTAGCAAAATTACTCTGAATAGAGCTCTGAGACCATGCGTGTGGTTCATTGTCTGAATCTGCACTGTTGTGGGATTCAATTTTGTGAATAGAACGAGGCCTCCCTTGTGGAGTTAGCACTGCAGGTTGATCATTGTCTGAGTCACTACTGTCATGCAATTCGTTAGAATCAGGCTTAACTTTCTGAGTTGTTTTTCTTCCAGCAAAAATTTCTATATTGTTGATGGTGGGGCTGGATTCATCAGCCTGCACCTTGGTCTGAATTTTCGTCGAAAAGATTTCCTTATTATCCATACTGGTTTTGGCCTCACCATTTCTACACTTTCTATTTCCTAAATACCAGCCAATAACTATGCTCACAGTAACAATGTGAGCCAACACAGAAATTCCACAAACTATGACGGCTGGAGACAATGCAATTTTCATCTGAAATATAGACCACAATCATCCAACTGCAGTGATTGTCTTTAGATCAAAACCAATTAGTTTTAAACAAAATGGAATAATCCACTTGTATACTAGAGAACCAATGCATAAGCAAAAAGGTGGCAGAATCCACATGACTAACCACAGAAACCATTTAATGGTCAGCAGAGGAAATTTCCAATGAAGTATTTCACTTACAGTTATCTGAGGGTCCAGGGTTCAGGTCCCTGTTCGGGTGCCATTATGTTGCACATCAGCCCCTGAAAAGGTTGACTGATGGAGGGATGAAGGATGAGGTCTTTCCCCTCCAGCTCTGAGCACGCCTCTGCCACCCTGTCCAGCCAATGGTTCTGAGGTGAAACGGCAGGTAAACAGCTTGCAGACAGTCAGGCTTATGGAAATATTAGCTTTATTTGGTGGACAAGACTGAAGTCCAAAGACTCAGCATCAGTTCCTGCCAAAAGCCCCTCGTCTTCCACAGACCCTTGTTTTTATCCCCCAGAATCAGGTTCAGATACTACCCAATGGTGGGTTCAGATATCACCCAATGGTGGAAGAAGAATCAGGTACTACCCTAGGGTGGGGTCAGAATGCCAGATCACACCCTAGGGTAGGGCATAATCACCGATCAGGGTAGGGTCAGTAACATAATAATCCCATAAAATGTTTACATACACAACAACAAGGCATTATCTGTCACAGCTAATGACCAGGTTAATGGCTAAGGATGACAGTTTGTCTTGTTTGTTTGTCTTGGAGCTCTACCCAGTGGTGATCAGGGCTTATTCCTGGCTCTGCACTCAGGGATAACTCCTAGGGGGCTTAGGGCATCTTATGGGGTGCCAGGAGTCAAACCCAGGTTATCCCTGTACAAGGCAAATGCTCTACTCACTGTACTGTTGCTCTAGATTCTGAGTCACTATGTTAGATATTTTAAATAACTTGAACTGTGGTAGAATCCAGCACCGATAGATTCATTTTCATTTAAAAGGGACTGAAATTACTTGGCTGTGCTCCAGAGGAGGACAGGGGCTTCCTTGGGATGTTGCATGAATAGGGAATGTGGTGTTTTAAGTGTGAAACTACACAAATAAAGAAAGAATGTAAGTATGGGACAGCACTTCTACCATGCACAAATAAAGTGAGCTTTTGGGACAAGAGCTTGGAGATGCCTTGATTTCCCTGAGTCTCCTGATTCCTCCAGAGTAAGTATATTGTTTTGTTGGTGTGGTCCATCATCTGATGGATTCTCTGGCATTCTTCCCCTCTCTTGGGAAAAAAATGTTCTTTCCCAGCAGAGAGATAGATGACTATATTTTCCAGCAGTATGAGGACACGGATCATCTGATTTGGTCTGTTATCATTCAATAGAGCAGATAATAGACTGGTAATTTGAGGTTAGTGTTTCAGGATCTGGATGGTAGCAAAGGAGTTATGGTACTTGGGCAAAACTGGGAGGTGGAAAAACATGTTTGTTTGGTGTATCCTCTGTACTTAATGAGTGTGTTTGGGTAAAGATACTTATCTGCTCATCTCTTTCTAGAGGACATTGCTTTCGTTTGGGCACATCTCTTGTTAGTGGACAACTTTTTGCTCCATGCTTCCGTTGGGTTGCATTAGTCTTTAACATTAATGATGATGAACCTGGGTTCTGGTATCCTCATGTAAATTTCACCTCACCCCTGGCACCTGAAAACAAGACGGCAGCTGGCTAAAGGTACATCTCCCTATACAAAATATCAGTACTGAACTTACGTTGTTTGTGCCAGTCTATCTCTTGTTCTGTTTCCTTACTAAGTTCTCATTTGAGGAACAGGAAGTAGAGAAAATCAGTAAAGAAGGGAGTAGAAACCTATAACCTATGCTTCAAACATCTAGTCAGCAGCATGTGTCATAGAGGCTATAGGTACATCTTAAAAACTTAAGAAGTCAACTCTAATTCACTGATGGTGGGAATGCTGCCTAGTCCAGCCTTTCTGGAAAACAGTATAAATGTTCCTCAAAAACTAAAAATTGAGCTTTCATACGATCCAGCAATATCACTCCTAAGGTTATATTCCAGGAACCAAAAACACCATGCATAAAAGCCCTCTCCATTCCTCTGTTGTAGCACTATTTACAATAGCCAGAACCTGGAAACAATTGCCTGAGTGCTCGAGTACAAATGAATGGCTAAAGAAACTGTCGTATATGTATATAATGGAATGCTACACAGCTATTAGAAAAAATGAATTCATGAAATTCATTTATACATGAATGGATATGGAGATGATTAGGCTGAGTAAGTCAGAGGAGAAGGATTACATAGAATAATCTCACTCATTTGTGAGATATAAGAAAAATAGAATATATTATGGTAATCATATTCAGCGACAGTAGAGATGAAGGCCAGGATGACCAGTCTATGATTGAAAGCTTGCCACAAAGAGCAGTGAGTGCAGTTAGAGTAGAATAGGGTCTACGATGACAATGATAGTTGGAACTGATCATGTTAGACAAGAACTGGGTGCTGAAAGGGATAAAGTAATAGGCATATTACCCCTTCATTAACAATAGTGTAAACCACAGTGTCAAAAAGCAGAGAAAGAGGCATGTATGAGTGGGATGGTTGGGAGGGAAACTGCAGACATTGCACCGGTGAAGAGTGGTGTACATAAATTCTATCAGTGGATATCATTCTTAATCTTGTTACACCTCCTTTGAAGATTGTCATACAATTCTTAAGTTCTAAACTGTAACTACCCTTCTCTCTCTTCTACTATCATTCATTTAATAAGGTTACCTTAAAGAACAATTGAATGCTTTTTAGGAAAAGTCTCATTTGTTGTGGTCCAGAAGGCCTTTGTCCATGCTTCTGTTACATCACTCATTCAAGCAGAAGCCCCTGAAGGACCCCTGAAGGGTCATACTTTTCCCTCTCCTTTATTATACCCCTGCATCTAGAAAAGTGTAGAGCATGTATTTAATTAAAAATTTTCCTGCTCAAAGTATCTACAAATTGTGGTCATACATCAAATACAAAGTAAGATCCATTAAATTTTAATATTACTTTCCATATCTTCATAGATGTATTCTGCCATCAATTATGTCATCAGTTTGGATCACATCACTATTCCTGGAAACATTTGATGAGATGGATTCATTATTTTGAACATCTAAGTCAAATTTCTATGCACTTGATTTCACATTATTTTCCCATAGTCTTGACATTACAAGGCCATTCTCTAAGAATTGCCAGATAATAGTATTTAATAATTTCTCTGGTGTGGCAAAACTGTCTATTTAGATGTCATATCTCAGTGTCAGTTTATTCCTTTCACAGAATGAAGAATTAATAATAGTAGTGTAAACTTTGTCACATATCCTTTTATAATTTTGGGGGGATGGGGAGAACATATCCATTGGTGTTCAGGGGTTACACATGGTGAGCTCAGGGGGACCATATGAGATTGTCAAGTTCTGAACCCAGTCAGCCACATATTTGACAAGTGCCCTCCCACTGTATTATCACCCTGGCTCTCTTGAGCTATTTTTTAATTATCATTTCACAAACCCTGAGTGACATAGAACCTCATATTTGTCCATGTTTATGCAGAATGAAATAGGTATCACTATTTTGATGTTTTCCTCAATATACAGAATTACTGCATTTAATTTAGTCAACATTTACCTGGTATGTGTCAAATATACTGTACTGTTGGCTAGATGTGACTTTCATAATGTCTCAGAACAGACCCATAGATCTCTCTGACCTGTGTGTAAAGCATGTTTATTGACTGCATCCACATGTAAATTTAACCTTAGGGACCCTGGCTGCTCAAAACACAATGATGGTAGCTGGGCTCTTGGTGCATTCATTATGAAAATGTCAGTGCTGAAATTATGTTGCTTGTATCAGTTCATTTCTTTTTCTGTTTCCTCACCAAGTTCTCATTTGAGAAACAAGAAGTGGGGGAAATGAGTACAAAAATGAGAAAAAAAAAAAAACCTATTGCTTTGCTTCAAACATCTAATGAGCAACACAACTTTTTGAAGTTTTATTTAAAATAAAAGCTATGAAGTCATTTTAAAATTTAAATGAATCTCTTCCCAAATCCAGGTAGACCAAAAATAGAAGTACTCAAAGAAAACCATGGACATTTAAACAAATGTCCAAATCTGCCTTTTCTTGCCCAGTTTTAATGTCTCTTTTTGAAAAATATGGGGTTAAGTGTGCTTTTTGATGGTTGTTATAGGTTTAAATAAAACCGGGAAGATGACCTGGGTATTTTTACTAGTACATAAATATAAATTTATGTTGCCAACTTCAAGGTGACAGTATGATAATAAAATGAGAAAGATGGAGAGCTTCTTTTCATCACCTCCCTCGCCTTTCTTAATAGGTGTTTCAAACGTAATTCTATTATTTTTTTATTTAAAAAAATCAAAATCCTTGGACCAGAGGATAGTACTGTGGGGAAGGTGGTTTCCTTGCATGTAACCAATTCTAGTCTGATTCCTGTCACCACAAATGGACTCTAAAGTAACAATGGAGTGAGTACCACTAGCTGTCATCCAGAAACAAACAAAATTCTTCATTTTAAGAGTTTAAGCAATTGGTATAGTTTGCTTTTTGCTCTAGGAACTCAGTTCATGTTACATTATTCTAATGTTCCTTTGACTCCTTGAAGACAGTCTAGAACATGTCAAAACCCTCTTTTCCCAGGCTGTCTCTGATAAAGTCTTTGAACTCTCTGAATTGAGAAACCTGAACAACTGGGATGAAGTTTAGAATCATTGTTGTTCAAGTCCCTTTTTGGATTTGTACTTTCCTTATCACTCCCTGCTAATATTCCCATCTATCTATAGGTAAACATATAGATCTATAGATGTCATCTATCCTCTTCCATTGTTATGTTCCATCGTCTCTTTCTATCTCCTTCCATCAAAATAAGCTGATACCTATTTTTATTCTTGCATAAAATCATCCCTACATCCCTTGAGTCAGTTATTCTTTCTCACAAACTCCGATTTTCACCATATATATATATATATATATTACATCACCTTGTTACTATTAGTTTTAATTCTTATATAAATAATTTTTCATCAAAAATATAACTTATTTTCAGATTTTTATAGTATCCTTTAAATGATTAATATATTGTTTGCAGTTCGTACTGGAGTATTGGACTAAACTATTCATAATGACAGGCATTTAAAAGTAATATTCAAATTATAAATTAACTTTGAAATTGCCTATATTCTATAATCTTTGACTTTAACATTTATAATGTAGGGAAAACATAGCAGTAGGACTATGACACTTTAAAGTATTATGTAAACTATCTATCACTTTGTGACTAGTTGGAAAATTCAAATCATGTCACTGTAAGTGCTTGACAAAATATTCAACTCAAAGTGGGTAGTAGAAAAACTCTCGCTTCATTTCCCTTCCTTGTTCTTGTAAAAATACTAGGCCTGTCTTAAAGCAATGTAGAGTAGCCATTTAATTATCCAAACCAATTTTAACGTGTCAACTATGATGTGGTATTGGGCATTCCCTCAATGAGTACTCATTTGAGACAAGAAATACTATCACTCCAATACATCACAATTCAAGTATCTTGTTCCTTCTTAATAATTAGTTCATCCACTAACTTGGAAGATTGGTGCAGAGAAACAGAGACATATATTGATGCCCAGGAACCAATAAAGTTAAAAACTCAATAAAAAATATTGAAACGTGTTTGAAGCAGAGTAGTATATGGTGTATAGAAATAAACAATTTCCAACCTTGGTCTTGGAAGTCTGCAACCTGGCAGGGCTGAAAAGTTGTGTTAGCAAAGGATTTGTATTGAAGACGTTTCTAAGAATCTTAAGAGAGGGAAAAGAGGGTACCAGGACTTCAGAAAAAAATGCAAACCTGGAAAAGGGAAAGGCATCATAGGTGATATAGAGAGAAGGCAGGGGAGTTTCAACCAGAAAATATAATGCCAAGAAGGACCAGAAATGAAAGGTTCCAAGAAACATAGCTCAGTTAGGTTTGAGCAAACACTATATGAAAACTTTAGAAATTAGAGTGGTATACTGGACACTAGAAGAGCTAATGAAAAAGAATAATTGGAGTCACTCCTCCCTTTAGGAAAATTCCTTTACTAGCAGTAGAGTGATATCAGGGCCATAATCCCATGAAAACAGAGAGGGCAATAAAAGTCAGATTTTCAGTCTACTCTCAGCCAATTCAAACTTCTTTATAGAAGCCCTGTAAATCTGGGTTGAACTGGCTTTAGTATTGTTTTGTTTCTAGTTTGGGGCTTTGTTGTTACTCCTCTTTTTCTCTTCTTAGAAACAGCTATTACAGTTACATTTACAGAACTTTGGGATTTGATGCTGGTGTGTGTGAGGGCAGGGAGGGAATGAAGGGAAAGGAAGACAGAGACGACATTTTGTACACAATGACCATGTAGTATTTATTTTGTGAGGGGGCAAAGTTGTATCTAAATAAATTAAATGAGAAAATAAATGGCCAAGTCATTGATAATTTGGAAACATGCATTATTTTAACTGAGAATTCTTAGCAATTAGTTAATTATGTATGTTTAACATTTAAAATGTGTATTTTTATTTAGCTGCATTGATGCTAATAGTAAAAGACTAGAGGTAAAAATTTATGACATTTTAAGCCCTAGTTTACTGGCCTGAGTGTCTAAGGATCTAGCTTTGTAATAAAAATTAAGTATCCATTCACTTTTTCTTAGAAAAAATGCCTTTTTACCTCTACCTGTAAGGAAATTGTACTATATCAAATTATTTTTTCAATTATTTTCATTTCTTAAATCAGAAATATATTCCTTTGGAAATGTTCACTTTGAGAAATGTCACAGTTAATACTACCATTGTTTCAAACCATTTAAAACAAGCATTTTCTTTTCAAATATTAACATTGTTCCCTTATTAATATTAATGTTGACAAATGAGCCTGTGGAAATGTGAATGTGGAAATAATAATTTTTATTTTATTTAGGTTTAAAGGAAATAAGCGATTAAATGAAAATGCATTTTAAATAAAAAACCTTTATGTTTATTTATCCCTTCAATATATTTGTATTATATAATGGTGCTGCCTGCAAAATTTATTTCAACCTGGTCTATAGCCTTGATTCTTTTATAGTATGGTGAAGTTACATAAACAAATACACTTTATCGTAAAGTACAAAATGCTCAGTAGAGGAATAAATATGTCCTAAAGGGATGGGAATTGACTCTGTGGTCCTAGGAAAGATCATATCTGGGTTTGGTATTGAAGGATAAGTAGAAATTCGAAGTGGTGAAAAGTAAGTGGTCTTCAGTTGCACTTCCTGATTTAAATGTTGACTTTTCACTATTTCCTGAATGACCTTGGGAAAATAACTTATTTCTCCTCCATTTCTTATTATCTTCTATAAAATTGCAATACTCTTTGTATCTTCAGCATAGATTACCATGAAGAGCTAATGAGGGAAAGAACTTAGAACCCCATCCTTTGCATGGCAAGGTCTTAAGACAGGTGTAGGTGCTATTCTATCATGAAACACAAGAGGAAAGTTGGAACCTACAGAAGGAGCAGTGCTCTACATTTTTAACCTGTAAAAAACATCTCTAATGCTACCTAGCTAGTATCTTTTATATATGATCAATTTAATACAAAATATGGAGAAGAAATGGATATAAAGTAGAAACATCCAGGCACTTGAATTATTGAAGTGAGGCCACCCACTTAGCAGACAGAGCAGTCTAATTCCTAACTCAGTCTTATGGGAGCTCATGTTGATGGTAAGTGCCTTTTTGATGCCTAATGCCATGTATTCAGACTAGAGAGTAGACTTTGTGAAGCAATGACAAATAAAGAATAAAATCTTCTGCCTTGTGTACATGGTCCAGAAAGCCATAAAGAGACCCCTACACCAATGCATTAAAATTAAGATAGAGCAGCACCTTCCTGCTCAAAGAGCTTGCTTTTACTGCTGACTTCCATCAGGGTTATATGTTTGAAGATAGATTTAAATTCCCTGAGTTCAAAGTATCTATGTAAGGTAACTTAAAATTGTGAAAGATAGAAAAAGCTAGAATATACCTGGCTAGTAAAGATTATTGAGATTTCTAAGTCAGAATAAGGAATTCATAAAAAAAAAATAGAGACATAGCAATACAAACTAAAGAGAGTGCCTATAAGCTGTCTCTTTTTTCATAAATTTAAATAATCCCTGCAGTAGCAGAAACTTAAATTTTGTTGATTTTACATTTAATGACAAATACGGGGAGCACATGGTTCTGAAATTCCGGCTTGAGCAGGTACTCGGTGATGATTTTAGTCATCAATTTCCAGGGTTACAAATTAAGCATAGGTCAATTATTTTTATTTATTGTTTCTATTTAACCATACATACCTACATTTTTGTTTTCTGTGAACTAGGAAATCAAGGAGAAATCAGATTCCACTCACAAGCGAGATATGGAAGGCATGGGAGTTCCAGAAATCAAGTATGGCGATTCTGTCTGCTTCGTCCAGCATATAGCCAGTGGTCTCTGGGTGACCTACAAAGCACAAGATGCCAAAACATCCCGGCTTGGACCCCTTAAAAGAAAGGTGAGGCATTAGCATGGCTTTCCAGCATTGTTTTTATTCAAGTGGAAGCAACCAAGCAATAAAAGTGATTCTAAGAACAGATGAGCATGATATGATGTTTATTTCCCACAGTTATCACTGTTCTGGAATTAGATTTGATAGATTACACAGCATTACTTGGTTACCTTTACACATATTTAACACACACACTCACACACATACAGACCACTAAATGCATAGGAAATCTGTCAGGAGGTAGTTGAATGTATTCGATGCTTTAAAAATCCCAGAAGAAAAGACTTTTTGTTGGCATACATTTTTTGAATTATGCACATCATTGCTCCTTTCATTGAAATGGATAATTGTGTTACTGCAAAATTTACAGAAGATGAAAAGTAGATAGAATCTCAGTAGGAAAACAAATTACATGATAGCAAGCCAACAGAATGTAACATGTAGGAAGATGAGAGACAATGTTCTGATAAATACTGCCTCCAAGAGACTGTATTATGATTGGAGCAGTCTGTCACCCACTAAATTGGGAGATCCTTGAATACACACATTTATTAACCAGGAAATCAATTAGAGAAATAGTGTTCCCTTTGTGGGGGGTACACAGAAAGGGCATTCCAAAGACATTATGGGTTTTCTCCCCTTGGAAAAACCTTATTAAGCATGCACCTGGTCCCAGATAATAAATCCTAAAATTCATTGTTCCCTCTGGTTCCAGTATATTATCCTAACTTGGAAATAATGAAAAGTTTTCCAGAATGCTGGTTATTATAAATCAGGAGGTTATGATCAGACCATAAAATAATAGGTGGCTTTCATATAGACTTTAAAGCAAAGCATACCAGGAAAATATCAAGAAAAGAGAAAGAGGGCCCGGAGAGATAGCACAGCAGCGTTTGCCTTGCAATTAGCCGATTCAGGACCAAAGGTGGTTTGAATCCTGGTGTCCCATATGGTCCCCCTGCCTGCCAGGAGCTATTTCTGAGCAGACAGCCAGGAGTCACCCCTGAGCAGTGCCGGGAGTGGCCCAAAAACCAAAAAAAAAAAAAAAAGAAAGAAAATAGAAAGAATTATAAAGATGTATAAAATGTCATAAAAAGAATATAGCATACAGACTAACTTAGATGAACCCAACTCTTCCTCAGCAAACAATTCTAAAAGTGAGATTAAAAAATATGCCCTCAAAATACAGCATTTAAATTTTAGCAATTAAGCACTTAGGACAAACAGGATGTAAATGCACTAAGATGTACTAGTAGCAATGTGTCATTATTGACTAATATCTGGGAAATTATGACAAAGTAACATTTTTAGAATGGTTAGTGAATTTTAAGGATATTTTTGCTAATACATAATTAGACCAAAATACATAGAAGAGATATAAAACTTTGATAAAAAATGAACATAAACTTTTTAACCAGTGTTCAGTTTCCTCTGTGAATTCATATTATCAAGATATACATTTGTGGGGACAAATAATATAATTTAGATATTTTTCACATTAAGAAGAAAGTTATTTCTAAAATGAGTCCTGGACAGGACACCTAGTAGCACTGTCCCAAAGATAATCTGTGGAGTTAGTTGTTTTATTTGATATAGAATAACCAATATATCCCTCTTCCCAGAGGCTACACATAGTTTTTCTTCCTGTACATCAGGAAGAAAACATGGAAGAAACTTGAATCCGAATTTGAGAACTGCTTGCACCAGCTCACTTAATATCTACACAACTTGACCCTTTTGAAGGAAAAAAATAAAACTAAAAGAAAAACACTGATCTCCAGTATCAAAAGCTATTTTCCACCTCCCAACAGTGCATCATGGTGTAATTTGTGATGGATAAGTATGTGTAGGTTACATATAACTAATATGAGCTCAATGTATGTTTATCAGTGATATACCGACCATTATAAAAAACATTCTTTAAATAAATATACTCTCATACTAAGAATTCACTGAGTTCATATCTCTAGTTCATATCTCTCCTAAGCCTGCCAGGAGTGATTCCTGAGTACAAAGCCAAGAGTAAGACCTGAGCATCACTGGTTCTGAAATACTCGAAGTAAATCATCTAATCTGCCAGGGTGTTAACCGTTTTCCACTTGTGAGCTGGTCAAATAAGAATATATGCATATATTTCAATATTTAGAATAGTACCACTACATATTCCAGGCATACCTTGTGTTATTAAGGAGCAACTTTTTTTTGGGGGGGGGGGTTGGGTCACACCCAGCAGTGCTCAGGGGTTACTCCTAGCTCTACACTCAGAAATCTCTCCTAGAAGGCTCGGGGACCATATGGGATGCCGGGATTCAAACTACCATCCTTCTGCATGCAAGACAAACACCCCACTTCCATGCTATCTCTCTGGCCCCCAAGCAGCAACTTCTTTTGCAGACCAACAGAAAATATTTATGGCCAGGCACAAGTCTAGTGATTGAAAATCACTGTTCTGCACAATCCTCTATGATAAATCCATTTGCTGGTCATGAGGTTGAAGCAAAGACAATAAGTAACTTTCCAAGGTGGCAAAGAAACATGGCTGGGAAATGGAATAGCAGGGAAAATGTCACAGGTTGCTGATATCAAAGTCTATGTTTTCAAACTCTCACATAACCAGTCCACAGAAGCAAGCTCCCACATTGATCTACTTCCCCACTTGCACAAGTGTCCAAGTCAAAATAATTCTCTTTGAGTTCAAGAAGTTTAAACTTGGTCCCAGTAGGGACTTTGCTTTAATTTGTCAGTCTTCTTCCTCAATTTATCTCTGGAGAAAAAACACTTGGAACAAAGTGACTTTTACCATTTCCAAGGGCAAATTTTAAGAGGGAAAAAAAAAAGCTATTATAAAGTATATTTTCACCCCTTCAAATTGGCCATCTAGGCTCAATGAATTTATTGTAACTTGCACCATGGTGGCACATAAAATTTTGTTTTCATCAAAACATCAGGTTTTAGGAATGATTCATGTCGGTAATAGGGACTATGGGCAAAATTACTTTTTAATGTTCCATTTTTGAAGTGAACCAAGGGGAATATGGTATTGGAAAGGTGGGCAAGGAATGAGCGAAATGTTACATGATATATTTGCTGTCCAGATGCAGAATAAGGTGTGATCCAGTGTTACTTATTCTGTGAGCAGGTCATACTCCATCAGGAAGGCCACATGGATGATGGATTGACACTCCAAAGGTGCCAGCGTGAGGAGTCCCAGGCTGCTCGAATCATCCGGAATACGACTGCTTTATTCAGCCAGTTTATAAGGTACATGTGTGCTCCATTCCTCTCTACCTGTCAGGTTTTTTGTTTGTTCATTTGTTTTTGTTTGTGTGTTTTGGCCACGCCCAGTGACGCTCAGGGGTTATTCCTGGCTATGCACTCAGAAATCAATTCTGGCTTAGGGGACCATAAGGGATGCTGGGGGATGGAACCGCTGTCCGGCCTAGGTCAGCTGCTTGCAAGGCAAACTCCTTACCACTGGGCCACCTTTCCAGCCCCTACCTGTCAGATTTTACTTGGTGGCTTTTCATCTTAATTTCCTAATCCCTTTTAGTACTATGAGTGTTTCCAAGAAATGAACAATAGCAAGCAATCTTTACCAGCTAGAGCTAGAACTTGAAAGTTTAATTCCTTACCCAACAAATGTCCAACCCCTGTTAGTTATTCAGGTTGATATCATGAGCATGCGAGATCTTCTTATGAAAATTAAATGACAAGAGATTAGAGTAATAGCTTTCAAACATTGATCCATGGACCAATGTTGGTTTGCTGGTGTCAAAAAATAAAAACCACTGGCCTAGAGTGCTTTAACTTTATTTTGTATTAGTTTATGAAGAGGAGAAGTGAGAAGAAAAAAATGACTAATTTCTCTTGCAGTGTTTAAAAAAGCTCTCTACACTGTTCAGAATTATTGCTATGGTCCAAATCCAAGTAGATTTGCATTGCATTGTAAACTTTGGGTTACCAACTACTATTTATGGAACTTACGTGAGAAAAGTAACTGAACTGCCTATTAAATTTGGATCATAATCTCTCTAGCCTCAGCAGTATTGCCAAAATAGAACACTATGGATTGTACCCACCAGTCATCTTGAGAAACAGACTCTCTTAGAAACAGTGCGTGTTCCAAACTACCCTTCAACTGGAAAATATTTCTAGAAGCGAGAGAGTTTAAATTACATTTGTGAGTTTATATGAAATTAGTAAAGTTGTATACTTTTATATCTCTTGAAACACTAGTCCAAGAGACATATGTGAGGACATTAGACTAACCTGGTAATACAATTCACATAGGCTTTTTTGTTGTTGTTGTTGTTGTTGTTGTTGTTGTTGTTCTCATAAGTTATATTGAAAGGAAGGAAAGCAATTTATTAAAGAAAATCAACAGTACTTTTTCAGGTGTTCAGGCTAGTTCTTCCTTGCTAGTCTGAGATATTTTAAAGGTTTTTAGAATGTTTCCGTGGGCCAGCACAATTAGTATCATCTGGTGAATTTATTTCCATCTAGAGCTACTATCAGATAACTAAGAATGGTACCTCGGGGCCAGAGAGATAGCATGGAGGTAAAGCATTTGCCTTGTGTGCAGAAGGTCACTGGTTTGAATCCAGGCATCCCATATGGTCTCCCGAACCTGCCAGGAGTTATTTCTGAGCGTAGAGCCAGGAGTAACCCCTGAGTGCTACCAGGTGTGACCCAAAAACCAAAAAAAAAAAAAAAAAAAAAGAATGGTACCTCCAAAACACCAAATAGGGTCTTGCAGTTAATGATGATATGAGCTAAACCACTGCCCTGAAATAGAGGCACATGTCAGCTTTAGCTGGGGGGATTGTTGTTGTTGTTGTTGTTTGGGGGCCATGCCTGGCAGTGCTCAGGGATTACTACTGGCTCCTGTACTCAGGGATCATTCCTTGTGAACTTTGGGGACCATAAGTAGTTCAGGAAATCAAAGTCAAGTTGGCCTAATGCAAGACAATCCAAGTATCCATTGTATTATATCAGATCTCTCATTTGAAGAAACTTTTTAGCCAGATGGCATCTCAAACCAATTGCATCAGAATCTCTGAGATGGGATCTAAACACCAGCTTTAGAAACAGTTAAAACCAACTGTTCTTCTGTTTTCTTCAATTGTTTGGCAAAACTGGTATCTCTGAGTTCTGTCTTGCACAAAAGGAGGAAAAAAAGAAGTTAAAAACAAAATAATATTTCTTTTCCAAAAGTATACATAGCTCAAAAGTATATAATGTTTGTAATGCTGTTGATTAAAAATTTTCTTGAGGTTAATCATATTGTCACCATATAACCTAGAAATTTCTTTACTAAGTACATATAAGAGATGTATGTAATGTGAAAACTTGTACATAGATGTTCAAAGCAGAACTGTTCTTAGCAAAAAGGCAGAAACAACAACAGAAATACATGTCTACTGAAAAGTGGACAAGTAAACTACCCATACAAGTGAATGCTATTTGTTCAGCAAAGGGAATGAAGGACAGAAAACATGCTAAGTAAAAGGATACAGTTAAAACAGACATTATATTGTACATTATACATTATATTACTCACTATATAAAGTGTCCAAAAAATCGATTAGTGATATTATGGGTTTGGGGTAGTTATAGGGGAAAAGGGGAGTGACTGTTTCCTTGTGCTATAGGGCATTTGTAAGAGCTGATGAAAAGCTCTAGAGTTGGCTGAAGAAAATAGTTAAGTCTATTCTATAAATAGACTAAAACCCATTCAACCATTGAATTGTTTCCTTTATAGTGATAATTGTATTTGATATGTGAATTATATTTCAGTAAAGTTGATATTTTAAAGTCAGTGAGAATTTCTTGCTTGATAATGGGAAGATTATTTTTAAACAGCTGTACTGTTATAACTTACATTTTATAAAAATTTATCCTTTGAAGTGTAACTCAAATGCAGTTTAATAAATCGACAGAGCTGTACAACCATCACCACAAATGCATTTTAGAACATTCTCCTCATCCCCCAATTTTCATAATATCCATTGAAATTTATAGTTTTTATCACCCCTGTTCATAAGGAACCAAATATCTTATATTTCAAGATATTAAATTAATAAATCACACATATATGTTCTTTAGAATCTAGCTTTTTCACTTAGCATTCTACTATTGAGGTTTATCCTTGCTTTAACACACAGTGGTGTCATGTTCTTATTTATTATTGAAGAGTATTCCTACGAGTACACTAGGTTATATGTGCATAAGTATATAAATATGACTTATGAATATAAGTATATATAGGAGAGAGATGGATCCTTATAAAGAGAGTAGATGATATAAATATACTCATACCAAAGTTATTAGTTGTGGAGCAGTAGTTTTTATTGCGCATGATCAATATGGATTTTGTTGATGTTACTATCTGGTCTGATTGTTTCTCAGCCTGAAGGACTTCCTTTAACATTACTCATAAGGCAAGCCTGCCATGACACTCTTTGCTGATGGAAGTACATGTGAGTTGAAGACTTTTTTAGGTGGTTTTTTTTTTTTTTTATCATTTCACGATTGTATTTTCTGCTTACACAAGGTCTCTTGCTCAATGTTGATAGCCAGCCTCTTGTATGATCAGTTGTGGTATCTTATATATGGTCATCCCCACACTAAAAGAACTTTTTTGCCATTAAACTAGAAGAGTTGACTCCAAGGTATTTGAGTTTGTGTGGCACTAACGTGAATGGGGTTTTTCTCTTAATGTCCATTTCTTCTATGTCATTATTGATGTATAATAAGGCTATTGATTTTTGAGTGTTAATTTTGTAGCCTGCCTGCCACTTTGCCATATGAATCTATTGTTTCTAGAAGCTTTTTGACAGAGTCTTTAGAGTTTTCTAAGTATCATGTCATCTGCCAACAGTGAGAGCTTAACTTATTCCTTTCCTATCTGGATACCCTTAATATATTTTTCTTGTCTAATTGCTATGGCAAGTACTTCCAGTACTAAGTTGAATAGGAGTGGCACAAAGGGGCAGTCATATTCAAAAAGGAGCCCAAGGGTAGGGAAAAATAAAAAAAAAAGAAAGAAAAAAAGAAAAGGGGCAGACTTGTCTTGTACCATATTTTAGAGGAAAGGTTTTAAGTTTATCCCCATTGAGAATAAAATCTGCCATTGGCTTATAGTAGATGGCCTAGACGATATTGAGAAAAGTTTCTTCCATTCTCATCTTGTTGAGTGTTTTCATTATAAATTGGACCTTATCAAATGCTTTCTCTGTATCATTTGATGAGATCATATTTTTGTTGTTGTTATTGATATGGTGTATTGTGCTGATTGATTTACATGTGTTAAACCATCCTTGCATCCCTGGAATGAAACCTACTTAGTCATGGTGTATGATCTTCTTGATGAGGCATTGGATCCTATTTGCCAGGATTTTGTTGAGATTCAAGAGAAAATACAGAGGTTAAGGCACTTGTCTTGCAGTCACTGACCGCACATCAACTCCTGGTACCATATATGGTCCTCTGAACATGGCAGAAGTGCTCCCTAATCACAGAGCCACAAGTAAACCCAAACAGTCAAAAAAAAAAAAAACTGAAATAATATTGGCTAATTATACAAACAACTGCCTGTGAAGCAAAGAGCAAAAGAGAGTCAAAAGCTAGTCTGGCAATATAGACCAAAAAAAAGGAGAAAAAAAAATCTCGAACAATATCACACAAAGAAAATAAAGCAAGAAAATTAAACTTAGAATCTAAGTAGGGCCTTGCTGAAAACCCAGTCATCCTCTCCAAAAGATTTGCTAAGGGGCCGGCGAGGTGGCACTAGAGGTAAGGTGCTAGCTAGCCTTGTAAGCGCTAGCCAAAAGAGGACCACGATTCAATCCCCCGGCATCCCATATGGTCCCCCCAAGCCAGGGGCAATTTCTGAGCGCTTAGCTAGGAGTAACCTCTGAGCATCAAATGGGTGTGGCCCGAAAAACCAAAAAAAAAAAAAAAAAAAAGATTTGCTAAAGTGAAACATGAAAATGCAGGTTTCAGAACACAGGAATATGTGTTTACAGAGTATGAAGATGCAGAGTAAGGAAGAAAAAATAAATTAAATAAACTAGAAGAGGAGACAAAACAGCTTTGGACTGAAAGCAGCATAGAATCCTTGTGTTCTTACAAAGTCTGGATTGTTTTTTAAATACACGCTTTTAAAAGTTTTGTCTTACCTTTGGCTGGTTTTTTAAGAGTCTTAAAATATTGGGATAAATTTATCCCACTATATTGGTTTGTGAAAGGAACTTCTTTTTTAGCTTTTTTGGACATCCTTTTTCAGCAAGAGAAAAATTTTTTTTTATTTTGTTTTTTTTTGTTTTTGCTTTTTGGGCCACACCCGGTGGCACTCAGGTTACTCCTGGCTCTGCAATCAGAAATCACTCCTGGCTTTGGGGATCATATGGGATGCCAGGGATCATCTGTCCTGGGTCAGCCACATGTAAGGCAAATGCCCTATCAGTGTGCTACCACTTCATCCCAAGAGAAAATTCTTGACTTTTCCACTCTTAGTATATTTTTATACAAGGGAACTAACAGAAATAAGCCCATAATAGTGTGTTTCTGGGGTAAATGTGAGGAGTTACTAGCAAAATCATAATACTTAAGTTTTTCAATAGCTGGAAGTGAAAGATTAAAATAATAATTTGGGGGGCCGGCGAGGTGGCGCTAGAGGTAAGGTGTCTGCCTTGCAAGTGCTAGCCAAGGAAAGGACCGTGGTTCGATCCCCCGGCATCCCATATGGTCCCCCAAGCCAGGGGCGATTTCTGGGTGCTTAGCCAGGAGTAACCCCTGAGCATCAAATGGGTGTGGCCCCCCAAAAAAATAATTTGGAAATACATTTTCTTCACCCATCTCTGAAGAAAGCAGCATTGCATACTGCAAACAAATGGGGTTCAGGAGGGAGGAGATAGCTGTCTGGGGGAAAGTTGAAGGAAGAAGGAAGAAAAGGCTGGTTTTCCCACTGCTGCCTCATTTTCTTCTTTGGAAACCTCCCAGAAGAACAAATTGAAGGAGCACAATGAGAGAGGCAGTCTGGGAAATTCTGTTAAAGAAAAGACACTATCTGGCTTCCCAAGATTTAATCTTAGAAGAAAAACTATCTTAAAATGGTGTGGTGGTAATGGTCTGATAAATATTTATAATCCCCCAAGATCTGAATTTTTTTCTTATGTTAAACCAACTTTATTTTATTCTTCTTTTTTTAAATTTTATTTAAACAACTTTATTTCATACATGATTGTGTTTGGATTTCAGTCATGTAAAGAACACCACCCATCACCAGTGCAACATTCCCATCACCAATGTCCCAAATCTCCCTCCTCCCCACCTAACCCCCACCTGTACTCTAGACAGGCTTTCTATTTCCCTCCTACATTCTCATTATTAGGATAGTTCAAAACGTAGTTATTTCTCTAACTAAACTCATCCCTGTTTGTGGTGAGCTTCATGAGGTGAGCTGTAACTTCCAGCTCTTTTCTCTTTTGTGTCTGAAAGTTATTATTGCAAAAATGTCTTTCATTTTTCTTAAAACCAATAGATGAGTGAGACCATTCTGCATCTTTCTCTCTCTCTCTCTGACTTATTTCACTCAGCATAATAGATTCCATGTACATCCATATATATGAAAATTTCATGACTTCATCTCTCCTGACAGCTGCATAAGATTCCATTATGTATATGTACCATGGTTTCTTTAGCCATTTCATTTGTTGAAGGGTATCTTGACTGTTTCCAGAGTCTTGCTATGGTAAATAGTGCTGCAATGAATGTAAGGATGGGATTTTTGTATTGTATTTTTGTGTTCCTAGGGTATATTCCTAGGAGTAGTATAGCTGGGTCATATGGGAGCTCTATTTCCAGTTTTTGGAGGAATCTCCATATTGCTTTCCATAAAGGTTGAACTAGATGGCATTCCCACCAGCAGTGGATAAGAGCTCCTTTCTCTCCACATCCCCGCCAACACTGCTTGTTCTCATTCTTTGTAATGTGTGCCAATCTCTGAGGTGTGAGGTGGTACCTCATAGTTGTTGTGATTTGCATCTCCCTGATGATTAGTGATGTGGAGCCGAGATCTGAATTTAACCAGAGAACCTTGGTAAAGTTTCGAGAATGTAGGCAGTGACATGAAAGGGGCTGGGAGAAGAGAAAGGCCAGCTGTAATTACTTCTGAGTTGAGCCTCCCCTGTTATCTATCTGGGTCTATCTGGATCTGACCCAAGCATGTAGATCTCCTGTCACCCAACCAGACTTTTAAATTGAGGCCAGAAGAAATGTTCCAGCATTGAAACCTCTCAGAACAACAACAACAAAAATGTGCTTACAAGGGCCAGAAAGATAGCATGGAGGTAAGGTGTTTGCCTTGCATATAGAAGGACAGTGGTTCGAATCCTGGCATCCCCTATGGTCCCCCGAGCCTGCCAGGAGCAATTTTTGAGCACAGAGCCAGGAGTAACCCCTGAGTGCTGCCGGGTGTGATCAAAAACAAAAACAAAAACAAAAATTGTGCCTACAAAACCATTAACAATCCTAGAGTATACTAGATCTGATTTTTAGGAGTTTGAGTTCCAACTGCCTCAGAGACACTCCAGATGCCACATGGGTAAAGGACTGTCTTTGACTATCCAATTGCTTGATTGAATTGGTTTGTTTGTTTTGTTTGTTTTTTGATTTTTGGGAGGCCACACCTGGCTGCACTCAGGGCTTATTCTTGACTCTGCTCAGAAATTACTCTTGGCTCAGGGGACCATATGGGATGCTGGTGATCAAACCTGCTTCTGTCTTGGGTTAGCTGTGTACAAGGCGAATGTCCTACCGCTGTGCTTCCACTCTGGCCCCTAATTCCCTGCTTTGAATTGTTACATCATCAACTATACAAATCTCTTTTATCTTTTTGCCTAAGAAGCACTTCTTATTGACATCAGTGTCACTAGTAAACCCCAAAATGTTGAAAGGATAGGAGCTCTGGACAAAAAAAAATTAATTTAGGAAAATGTGTTTTTATACTTTTGTGGAATCTATCATTGGGAAGTGATTTTTGACTTGGTTTTGTCCTCATTCTCAAGATTCGTGTCCTCATGGAATTCTCTTTTCATTATATCCTCACCCCATGATATCCCACATAGGCATCAAGTGATTCCTGGGTAGAGTACAGGTAAAAAATAACCTGCCTGTGTTACACTAGACTTTTGATATTGTACACAGTTATTTTTAAATATAAAATTGGAGTTGTCACCTCATAACACACTAAGGTTTTCAGTTTGTTTTATATTCTTTGCATGTTTTAGATAAATATATATATATATATAATCGATTATATGGAAAATACAAAAGAAACCCTCACTTCAAACTGACCACCAAAGGGCCAGAGAAATAGCACAGCAGTAGGACGTTTGCCTTGCCTGTGGCCCACCTCGGAGGGACCCAGTTTGATTCCCAACATCCCATATGGACCCCCAACCTGCCAGGGGTGATTTCTGAATGCAGAGCCAGGAGTAACACCTGAGCACTGCTGGGAGGGGCCCAAGAATCAATCATTCAATAAATAAAGAAATAAAGTTAAAAAAGTAGCCACCAAGAAAAAGTGAAGATATTAGTGCCTGGTCAATTGCCATTCAATCAACTCTCTGTCCCCCAGAGCCAACAGTATATAGTCCCACAATGGCTGGTACCCTTCTTTTAACCTTTTCTCTAAAAGAAAAGTTCAATAATATACCCTTTGAGGGTTTAGGAAAGTGAAGAATTTATAATGCCATCCATGGATGTTTGTGGTCTCTCTGCCTTGTAAGGACATAATTACATGCTATTTTAGAAAATAATGTAATCTACACAGGTAGAGTAGAAGAGACACAGAAAGTCAGAGGAACAGAGAGACAGAGAGAGGAGACACGTACAAATGAATGTAGAAGCACATATGTCTGTAGTATTAAATAATTAATGATGGTGCTGGATGGAGATGGACGGATGGAGAGACCTTTGTCTGCCATCCCAGGCCACGTGGTTCTGCAACCCCCTTCAGCTGGCAGGTCTGAAAGTTCATGAGAGCGGTGGGTAGAAATCTCACTCACAGTCAGGCTTCAGGAAGTATCAGCTTTCTTCATACCCTATCCACCACATGCGTGGCCTATATCATAACCAATTAAGCATTCAGCCATGCTTAGCTAGCCCTGCATCTTAACTCCTTTCAGCCATCTTCCCTTTGACCTCCATGCTGGCAAAAGACCAAAAGCCCCTAATCCCCTGAGTCAAAGGCCTTATCTTACCTTTCCAAGACCACTCCCAGGAAAAGGTGGGGTCTTGCAGGTAAAAATGCACTCAATATCAGCTTCCTAAGACCACTCCCAGAAATGGGCGGGTCTCAAGTAGAAATCACCTAAATCCAGGGTAGAGTTACATATGTCCATACAAGAAATGTTGAGAAAAGCCAGGATAGAGATACAGGGAGAGATCTGTGGAGAGCAAAAGGATGGTAGAGACAGAAGAGAGAAACCCTCCAACCTTGTGTTTAATCTCTCCCAGGAAGGTGTGACAGTGTGAAAGAACCATGTGTTCACATATTTCTTAAACTGTGCCTTTTTAGAAGAGAAAAATATCCGGTGGCCAACTAGCAGTCATTTTCCCTTTAGTTTTGAAATGACTTTAAAATCAGATCAGAATGTTCTTTCATTGTTCTGCTGGTTTTCAAACCTCAGACAGAGTCTGTCATGCTGTGCTCCCCAGGAAGCTTTTTATTGTACCCAGTGAGAAGTAAATGAGGCCCCAGATTTAGGGAACACCCTCCTGTCTGCATCCCTGCAGAGATCCCAGGGCCTTAGTCTCACTGCTCTTGTTTTCAGTGGAAACAATCGCACAGCAGCCCCTGTCAGCCTACCAGTAGAAGAAGTCCGACAGACCTTACAGGACCTAATCGCCTACTTCCAGCCTCCTGAGGAGGAGATGCAGCATGAAGACAAGCAGAACAAGCTCCGTTCACTGAAAAACAGACAGAATCTTTTCAAGGAAGAGGTGAGCCCACAAATTTAAAAAAAATATATATTTTTTAGGAGTTTAGAGTGAACCTGCCCCTGTAATGTAATCTACACAGGTAGAGTAGAAGAGACACAGAAAGTTATAGCCCCTATAACTATAATTATTTTTATAATTTTATTGATTGATTGGTTGGTTAGTTGGTTGGTTGGTTGGTTGGTTGGTTGGTTGGTTGGTTGGGGTTTTGGGAGGCCATTTCCAGTAGTATCAGGGGTTGCTCTTGGCTCTGCAGTCAGAAATCACCCCTGGCAGGCTTGGGGACCATATGGGATGCTGGGAATCAAGCCAGTTCCTTCCCAAGTTAGCTGCATGCAAGGCAAACGCCCTATGCCCTATCGCTGTTCTATCTTTCCGGTCCCTATAACTATAATTTAACTTTGTCTCTGTGCATGCACATGTTTGTGAAAAAAGCCAGAGAATGAGAGAGGATGCTGAGAAGAAAAAAAGATTAATTGCAGTTCAACCTTCCCTGTCAGAGTTCCAAGTCATGTTAGTGGTGACATTGTACAGAATATGTTGATGCATTCAAACCAGACTGTATTAAAGCCTCAGTGTATAAAAAATCCATTTTCATTCACTCTCTGTGATTCAAGTCATGGCACTGACTGTGCTTCTCAGATTTTGGAACATATTCGCATTACCTAGGAAACCTGTT